>NW_008602534.1:861-6527 GCF_000691845.1 Merops nubicus | reverse complement strand
GGAACACAGGAGCTGAAAACACTTCACAGTTTATATATTTAAGTAATATATACTGGAAGCTGAAAATGTTGGAGTCTTGAGTTTGCTTGAAAATGTGAGCAAACACATAGATGTCTCAGTTCAGTGTATTGATAAAGAACTTCCAAAGCAGGTAAGCATACCAAGAGGAATAAAAAGGAGAGATTTTCAGTTTTAATGTTAATGCTTCTTTAGTAGCAGGTAGATAATCTGGACTTGAAGAGCAACAAGATGGAACTAAAGGTAAGTATTTTTAATGGGAAATTTGGAGCAATTAACTCTTTTAGCAATAACAGAAATTAAAGTCAGCACTTTGATGCTTGGAGACTAAACACTGGTATCCAACTTGAACAAGTATGTGCGCATTTTGGAAGAACCACTGGACAGCAACAAAGGTCTGGAAGAGAAGCTCAGTTTTAAGAGGACAGGAAGGCCCTGGAGCAACTGAGGAAGGGCTCAAAATTATCTGCTTCTACTTGGATTTTTGCCTGCAGTTTAGATAGATACTTATATTCTTGACAAGATGCCTTTTAGCACTGTGATGACAGTTCAGTGCTTCTGCAGATGGTGAGATGGGCATTGCCTTTGAAATAACTTACATTAGCTAGGTTTCATAAACCAAGTCCACCAGTATAACCATGATCTGTCCCATCTGAAGGGGAATTAGGCTACATAAACTAGGAAGACATCTTTCACTTTCCTCACACACCAAAATGCCTGTTTTGAAGACCCATCATAAAGTTGCTTGGTAATATGCAGATAAAGAGGTGCTCTGTTCCTTTCCAACAGTATGAATATTAACGTGGTATCCATCACATATACTACGTTTATTCTCTGGGTGGCAAAATTTGATACACTGCATGGCTACCCAGTTGAAGTACCTTAATGATAACCTAAGCAAATGCTGAACACAGTACTGAAACAAGTCTTTATGTCTGGGGTCTAAGAATCTGTCCTGCTGCAGTGTTTGGATTAAAATTTTAGATTAGCATTAGTAAAGATAGTATTACAGAGTGGGACATTTGCTACACAAGAAGAGTACCTAGAACTGGAATATACAACACATTACCCTGACTCATAGACTGGCAACAAACTTCAAGGGACTGTCAGTATAGCACAGCTGTGGGAAAGGCAGTCTGTATTCCAGGTTGGTTAGATTTTTATGACCTGAACAACTATACATCCATATTTATAGATAAAATATACTGTTTGACATCAGTGCTTAATGGTAACACATAAAATTGTGGTTGCTTTGTGATGGCAAGTGTGCATATTTGGACTAGATCCCTTTTCTTTTTTCAGTTGTTTTCTCCTAGGCTGAGAACATTCTCTCTGAAATTCAGCATTCCTCTCTGACCTCTCCAACTCATGCAGCAAACAAACCAACTGTCTATCAACCCTCTCATCCACCTGTTGTATCTGTTGTGGCCTGGCTCTCCCACCCTGCTCACAAAGCCAGCAAGGTCTGCTGACTGCTTTACTTGACAGACACAACTGACACCATTCATGCTTTAAAATAATAAATATCTTAGGCTCAAGACAGTAGTGTCTCTGAACATAACAGAACCTCATAGCACTGGAGGGTTCTAAAATAGTACAGAGGAGCAATAAACCAAACTGAAAATATGAGAGAGGACCGATAAACCAGACTGAGCAATTTTCCAACTTTCCTGTGACACTGTTGGGGAGGGGGATGGGAAGCAGAAATCGCACCTCTGTCTCAAAGCTCATTCCATGGCATCCTGAAAATACTGTGCCTATTTGGTACCAGGATACCTGCTTCCCAGTGAGAAATTGATATATTTCTATCTTCACCTCTTCGGTAGGTATGCACACTTGAATAGGTGTCCTGGTTCCGTGTAAAAAGGGGTTCAGGGCAGGACCCACACGGAACAGAACTGTGTACTCACCTCTCCCAACCCCCCAGTTGAGAGAGAGAGACACTTTGGAAAAAAAAAAAAAAAAAATGAAGTATATTGTTCAACAAAGAACAGAAAACGAAAAAGGGAGGTAAGGAAAATAATATATACAAAGATTAGGGGGAAAATACAAAAAATAAAATATACAAAACCCTCAGAAATGGTTCCAGGGTCCCACGGAGTGAAAGGACAACTTTCCTCTCCGAGCTCCAAGGCAGGAGTGAAATTAGAACCCACTCCCTGCCTCTTATCAGAGTGTGTGTGGGAAGGGGAGGGAATACAATGGTTCACCCCTACCCGGGGTCCTCCCAGTTGTTGGAAGGTCACGACCCCATTCCAAGCCTCAAACCACAGCAATAGGGTAAAAGTACAAGAGCCATTCAAAAGCCAGGAAATGGCAAGAAGTACTAAGGAAATCAAACACATTTCCAAACTCTGTGTAACTGGATCCCTACCACTTTTTAAAAAGAAAAATAAATAAATAAATAAATTAAAATCAACCCATCGTAGTTTTCTTAAACAGTGAAAATAGCAATGAGATCATCTTTCCTAATACCAAGAAGAATGGTGGGGTACCTGAAAAGCAGTCTGACATTCCCAAATAATCCCTCCCTCTGACTCCACAAGGTATCGCCCTTCCTTGCAACAGCAGAAGGTGGCAAGGTGCACCTTTCTCAGTCTGGGAAGCTTCCAGGTGTTTCCAAAACCATTGCCTGCTTCATTTTTATTAAGAACTCAGAAGCCAAACTAGTTTCTCTTACTATGACTCACTGAAGAGAAAAGAACATAGATACATACAGCACTGTAGTATCCCCAGCACAACTCCAAGTTCCCTTCACTGGTGTTTGGGTCTCTCACTCCCCATAACACTCATTATAATCTCTGAACCATCCCGCGAATGCAAGCGCCGTGCTCGGGTCACCGGTGATAGTGCAACCTGATCAGAAGCAGGAAGGAGCCTTAGGTTGGTGCTGCCCGCCTCCAAGTGCCCTCCTGTATTGCTGCAAACCCCTTCCTCTTTCCCCCACACTCAGCTCAGTGGCACACTGCCAATCTCACTATCCAGTGCAGGGGAAGGTTTTGGAAGGCTGTGTGTGGCACTGTGCAAACACTGATGGATATGGCCACAGCCTGGCTGGAAAGAGGAAGAAAAAAGCAACGCTCAAGGAAATTAATTCAGTCTGCCCTGCTGTGTAAGTGCCTGTTACCCAGGGTATGCTCCTCTGCATAAATCACTTGCATTCTGTCCTTTATTTTTTGTTGCTAACACTTATTAAAATTCCTTTCCAACTCTTCTTCACCCTTGCTCCAAATCAAAGTCATCTCATAATATTGTAAGCAAATGATAGCACCACACAGCAGCTATTTTTTCTTCAGACAAAGCTATTTGCCCGTTTCATTGCAAGTAGTTTCACAGTAATGGAAACGCCATTCAGAGATGAATACCTTAATCCTTTCTCCTAATGGCCTTCCCTATCTCTTCCATTTGATTTGGTGTCTTTGCTGGCTCAGTGTCTGTTTAACTGATATTTCTTGGAGCGAGGACCTTATTTTCTAAAATATTTGTACAATGGCTAAGCAAACTTAGGAATATGCTTTTAAAAATGCTTTCATTTCAAAGACAGCATTGTAGACAAGATGCTAATTTAAGTCATTACAGCCTGCCAATAAAGATCAGTTAACTTTGACTTTTCAGGTAATTACCCTTTTTAAGTATTTGTAATGTAAAATACATAGAGAAATAAATGGAACTAACAGCACAGTCTAATTGCTGATTCTCCAAGCTCTACAGCATTGAGTATAGAGGACAAGGGTGAGATGAGATTATTTGAAGAAAGACTGTCCCATTTCATTCTTTACAAGGTAGTAAGTATATTGCAAATTATTGGACATGCTCATCTAAATTATGTTAAGCTTTTAAAAAGAACCATTGGAATTTAGTCTTCCTGAAAGATGACTGACATACTTCTATGTGTTGCATATACATCTGCCTTGTGCACCCTGTAGAATTCAGAAATCCAAGGCAAGGAAAGATCAGCTTCATTTGTTGCCAGATTTCTATCACAATGCTCTTCAATGTAAGCAGTCACACATCAATCAGCAGCTTGTTCCAGAAACTCAGAAGGGAACAGTTCACTGTGTCTTACCTCCCTATGCCAATACAGCAGTTAACCACCAGCTTATACTGTAACTCAGAATGCCAAAAATTATATATGCATATGTAAGCTTAGTAGCTTTGTGAATCCTTTCATTTTCTTATGATCTCCCCATCACATCATAGTTATCAGGTGATACTAAGATAATTAATTCCCCAAATTAAAATTGCTGTCTGAAGTCCATTCCTGGGTCAGGCCAGCTAATTCAGGTCCCCTATCTTGTTTCCTCCTGGAATCTGCAGAAACTGTAACTTTATAATACAGGACTGTCTGGAATGACAACCTCACTCATCCAATGAGCACGTCTCAAGACACTCTTGCTGCTCATAGCCTTTAGTTTCTATTGCAGGCACTTCTAGTCTCACCTTTATGGATTAAGGGTAACTCCCAGGATCCCAAAGCATACCAAAGTTTGGGTTGATTTGCCTTAGTTGCCTCCCTATACATCTGCAATTCCCTGCTGACCCAAACATTTTTATTTTTTTTTTTTTAATTATGGAGCCACTTTTTGGTTCCAATTCCTGTTTGAACACATTGTCAAAGATGAGAAACCAGCTTCACTGTCTCCGTAATGTAAATTAGCAGCAGCAGGAGGAGATCACAGGCTGAACCTACATAAGCCTCCATTAGGCACGCAAGTATTTTGACATCTTTTCCCACCAAATTATTATGTAATGAACTCATGGATTACACATGCTACATCAACACTTCACTGCAATCTCTTAGCCACCTGATGGGTGCATTCTTTGATACTACTACAGCTCCTTCCCATGAAGGGCTTGATTTTTTGGAAACAACTTGCCAAACTTTAAAAGCTTCCTTAATGTCATTCTGTAGCTGAAGAAAGCATGCAGCACCTATAAGCCTTCTCTCATATTTTTTCAATCTTAAGGGTCCTTCCTGCATTCTTTCTCACCTATTACTCTAATCCCTCAACATTTCCAGATTTAGCAGTCACAAATACATTTTCAGACCAGCACTTTTTTGCCTTTTTCCGCACTTCTTTCAAATATTTCTGTCACGTGTTTTTTGTCTATCATAGGGAAGCAGCTTCCACTAACACGTTTTGTACAGCTATTACTGGCAGAGTACATTAATGCTCCAAACCTAGTCACATATAAGACTAATGCCAGATAATCTTGGGTTTTGTTGGAATATAATGCTCGCAGATATGATAGAAAACAAAACACTACTTAAACTCTGTCCTCATTATTTTCCAGAGAAATGGGGTTCTTGTTGCTCACATTCTCCTTCTCAGATTTTTTTTTTCTTGGTTTGTTTTATCCCTTTACTGTGTATGGGCCAATAACGACACAGCCAGAGACTGGCAGAGGGGGTCTATTTTATTCAGCAGCTCTTCACCACCAGGCCTCTGTGCTTCAAAAGTCTATCCAGCTGGCTTACAGAAGGATGTCTTGATGGTACAGGTCTCAGTCACCTCAACCTGGTTCACCAGCACATGTACCCTGCTCTCACAAGTCTTTATGCACTGCTGCACCAGCAGAAATGGAGGATTAGCACTACTTCTGATGACTTTTGGATCAGTTTAATCAGGCTTACCATCTGGGTGAGT
>NW_008602534.1:0-830 GCF_000691845.1 Merops nubicus | reverse complement strand
ACTCTTTCCAAACCCGTAATAACCACCCCTTTTGAATCAAGTCATTGCCAGCCAGCTGCACTGAACTTGAGTTTTGTGACTAGCTCATAATTAATTCTCTTTAAAATAATTGTCATTTCTGAGTAAATAACAGCCACGATCAGACAGATTAAAAGAACTTTCCCTTCCACCCCCAATTACCAGTATAAAAAATACTGGATTTATCCTTGGCATGTCTTGCTCAGAACAAATAAAGTTGGATCACATTATACCTTCCACAACAAAAGGCATTTGTTTATACAGAGCAAAGCTTTCTGAACCCAGGACTGTCTTGCTCTTAAGTAAAAGCTACCTCCAGCACATCAATTAGCCTAGGGTAATTTAATTTATGTTCAGTCAAGTAACACAAGGTCTTCCTACAAAAAGGAGGAGAGCCAGAAGGAAAGGCACTGTGGTCATGCACCCTTGAGCATGCAAAGGTTACATGCAGATTTCAAGACTTCTTTGGTTCACATCTTGCAGCATGTTCCAATCTCAATGAAAAGGGAAAAAATCCAACAGACAAAATCCAAGAATATTCATCAGCCTTTAAAGTATCAGCCTATCCCTGCTGCTTTAATTCTTACAATATACTGAAGTTTGTCAGCAAGCTCCTTCCTGTTAGCTCCCAGCCCCCTCAATGTGCCCCTGCACCTACACCCACATATATGCTCTGTGTGTTAAATTCATTTAAGGCAGAGCAGGCATTTGGATTGCTACCTACCCCCAACCTCCAAATCAATCTGCTATACAGTAAAAACTGTTTTGAGTGGTTAAAAATGATAATATATACATATATATATATGTATATA
>NW_008602533.1:84485-90612 GCF_000691845.1 Merops nubicus | reverse complement strand
TATGATTCTATGATTCTATGAATGTTCAGATGTGATGAGCATCTACCACACAGACTATCCAAGAGGTTCTCTGGATACTCAGTCCATCTGAACACCAAGGCATACACAGTGTAGCCAGCACCCTACAGATTTATTAATATTTCATCCCGATATATATTTTTAATCAAAAGATCTTAAAGTCCAGTAGAAATTCCAATTTATATATTCCATTCCTTAGATGCTTTCATTACTAAATAGTTCATAGGATACAGACCTTACACAACAAAATGAAGAACTGAATGATTCACATGGATTTCTAGGATGATGAAGAGTCACAAAGATAAGATGTGTACCTTGTAACTTGCTATCAAAACAAAATTCACCATTTCAGAGAGGCAGTTACAAGTGAAAAAGTTCCCATGGACAAGACACACAGTGCCATTTTAATAATTTATATTAATTAGACCATTCCAGTGTTCCCCTTATATTCAAATCTAGACTGGAATGAAGAAGAAAAACAGAATTGAAAGCAAAACTTTTAGGCTGCCTGTGATATATAGATACTTTTAGAGGGATATTTCCCAACTGTCACCAGACAGAAGCCTTGACTCTCAGACCACCAACCTGCCTAAGGGAATCTGTACAGCTCATCACTCTGGAGAGAAAAGTCACAGCACCAGCTTGACATGCTAACGGTGAAAGCACACTTAGCTCTTCCTCATATTATTCAGTATTATTAGTCTGTTAATTCAGACTTAAGTACTTGACAACACATAACTCCAGTCTCCAGGACAATTACACCAAACAAAAATTAGAAAATAGTTCCACATGACTGCTGTATTAATCTTTAAACAAAACAAACAAAAAAAGCTATAAAAGGGCTACTATGTGTATTGCCAAATCAATTTAAACTCTAGAATGGAAAGAGGAAAGGCTTCCAAAGTGAAAAAAAGAAATGCTAAAGGCAGAATTAGTGATAAAGATTAAGAAAGATTTTTGGGTTGATTTTTTTTTTTTGTTTGGGTTTTTATTCTGGTTTCTTACTAGTTGTATCTGAAATAGGCTTAGGAGATCAATTTTTAATGTAGCATCCCTTGCCACATTGGGAATGAAGCTGCAAATTCTATGACTTGGTGATTTTTTCTAAGTGACTATGAGAAACTTAACAACAAACATCTACAGTGGATTTAAGTTGCTGGAAATTACTCTGGGAGATAAAATATATTCTAAATTTCCTAAAGGTCTTTTAGATGTTTTCATAACTTTCCTCTCTTAGACTATGAAAAAAAACTAATTTAAATTAGCTGAAAAATAAATAACAATTATAGAACCTTGTGGTTAAGGGTTTGGGAAAAAATGAGAATAGATGATCTGACTTTAAAGACCACCTTATTTTCTGTAATAGGTGAGAGGGTATCAGCAAAGCTTCCAAAAGCTCTGCTCCCTGTCTGACTCACTTGCAGTTCAACATTCAGGCTTTTTCACCATAGGCTTTTATGCTTGTGTATTTTGAAATCCTCAAAGTCAGTTATTTAACACTGTGTGAATTACTGTATTCAAACTTTCTGGATTAAATACTTTAATGAATGATATGCACACTGAAAATTAAACCAGTCCATAGCAGTGTCCATGTGCAAGCCTAACCAATACACTAGTTGTTAATGTTTATCCTAGACCGAATATGCCAACTGTTTCCATCCTGCGTATCAATTTCAGCTGCATTTATGGAAGGTAATAATTAATTCTGTTAAATCACAAAATGTTTATAGAACCATGTGAACTTGGCTTGTGAAGTATATGGCTACTTGATGTATCAGTTTGCTTAGTTTTTATTATGCTTGACAGCACTGGGCAGCGTATCGTAAAACATAATTCCTAGTTAACAGTGATGTATTGCATACTGTGATGACAGATAGAAGGCAATTTTTGTAAAAAAAAAAACCACTACCCACTAGCTCTACCAAGTTGCAGTAAGGTACTTAGAGGCTGGTAAGAGCAGCTGTGCAGCAGCTCTACAGCTCCTGGATTGCAAGATCGATCCAAAACTGAGCCCAGAATAATCAATTCCAAATGCAAGCAATATGTCACAGCTGGCAGCAAAGTGAAAACAGACACTTGTGGTGCTGGACACGAGACTGTGAATAGGAACATGACAAAAAAACTCAAAAGTTGGGCTTTTGCAAGTACATACATGCTCAGCAGACAGAAATGTAATCTACTAAAACATACATGTCATAAACTACATGATCAAATAATAAACAAGTCTTTACTCTGTAATAAGTATTTGAAGCCTGTCTGGACTGTCAGTAGCCAACACACCACAGGAGAGACATCTCATTAACACACTACTGCTGTGCTACCCATTTCCCTCCTGGGAGCACTGCGGCTGGGAAACTCCCTCTGCTGTTACTATCTGCCATGTTAGTATTGAAGAAAAAAAAGCAAATTCCTTGTTTTGATTTAAAAAAAAAAAAAGTTTTCTTCACTTAGTTTTTCTTGTGGGGCTACTGCTACCTGTAATCCTGAGCCTTCACAGCATCTTCTCTCTTAAGAAATAAATTAAGGTAGTACCTACTGTTGACATGAAAGGTATGTTGTATCTGACATCTGAAACACAAATATTTGAGCTCCTGCTCTATCACCTTCAATATTTCACATCCTGATGGTGTGCCCTACCAAGAGGGTCAAGGGCCTCTTTCTTATATACTTGCATTATTTCTTCTTAGAAACTGTTTCAAAGTTTGTTTTTTTTTTTTTTCCTGTAAAGAAACAAATGATCTAAAAATCTTATTATCATTGATTAAAAAAAGAAGACAACTCAGTAGACTTATCAACTTCACCCCAGGAACCTAAAACTATTTTAATGAGACCCAGATTTTAAGCCACAAATGTGAGTATCAATATCCATTTTACTGACAATTTGCATGGGAGGCATCACTCCTCCTGTTCTCTGTGGGTATTTACTGCCCCATCCCAGAGGCAGACAGGCCCTGGTTTATTACTTGTAGTAAAAAACAGGTTTGTAGGTTTTCAAAATCATGTTTTCACGTGCTCAGCACGTTTTCTTGCCTAGCTTTTCTACCCTACGCCCCTGGAAAGCATATAGGTGAAAACAAACAGCTAAAGAGAACCAGACGGACCACAGATTGTCTAAAACCAGGAAGTCCCACAGACCAGCTGGAGAATGTTTTCACCTTTCTGTGTGCCCTCTC
The DNA here is from genome assembly GCF_000691845.1 of Merops nubicus. NCBI lineage: Eukaryota > Metazoa > Chordata > Aves > Coraciiformes > Meropidae > Merops > Merops nubicus. Next base: position 87,421 of record NW_008602533.1, on the reverse strand, counting down.
AGATCCCACCCGTATTGAAGGACAGTGAAACACCTTCAGAAGCCTAGGAATTACAGCTGGAGTGAAAAAATAAATCAATCACAGAATCAACAGTAATATGAGTTTTATAATACTTCAAATTTCATTCTTCAGCCCCTAGAGTGAAACCTTTCTGCTCCACATACACTAATTAGAGAGACAACTCATCACCTCTTCCATTGCTAACAGTTTGTCTCTGTTGCAAGAGCTATCTATCTTTTTCTGCTCAGCTGTGTCTCAGTCAGCACTTGGCTTGAAGTTTGCTGCTGTTTCGTCTGATGAGGAAACAGCGCAACCCGAAGCTCATCCACCTTTTCCAGACATAATCAGCTGCTCGAACAAAAGACAGTATCTCTTCCTATAAATCTCACACCTTTCAGCCTGCTGGCCAAACACAATTACAAGTGCACCTTCAACAGTTCCTTACTGCACCATACTTCTGCATTATCAATTGGAAATACTTTTGTTTGCTCTCTTCTGAGGTTTGCTGCAATAATGTGGATGAAAAGTCCAGAGTTCATTGGTCATATTTAGCACCCAAGTTATATTTTCTACATTTACTTCACTTGTTGACTCAGTGTTTAGATAATATATACAACTTAGGTAAAAGCCACCACAGCAAAGGCATGTGATGAAGGTGCCTTATCATTATCTGATTTGACGCACACTTTATTCACCTTTGCTGAATACAGATTTTTTTCTAATGCTGCTTACAAAATCCACAAGGTATGAAAGAAGGTTTACCATGCAAGAGCCCTGTGGCCTGGGAAGAATTTTCTGTCTGTAAGATTGGTGTCCTATTTTCACACACAATTTCTCTTTGGTGCATATGTGGTATAGTGACTGCTTCTTATGAAAAAAAAAAGTGTTAAAAAAATCCAATCCCAGTCATGCTAGGAATGAACAATTGGAAAATACAGTAAGCAAATGTGTTACTTCAAAGGTAGCAGTAGGCTTTTTGAAATCATTTGAACGAGCTATCAGTCTTCTTGTTCGGCTTCAAGGAGTGTAACTCTATTACCTGACCATGAAGAGCTGTTGGAAGGAGAGAAGCATCAAATCAGGAGATAGAGCACTGCTGGGAGACTTCCAAAGCCCCTGGTAAACTGCGACACTAGGAAAGATGAAATTTCTCGCTCGCTGTCACTATGAGGTGATCACAGTTACTGGGTTAAGAGGATGCCAGAAGAGCTAGAATCATAGAATGTTTTAGGCTGGAAGGGACCTATAGAGGTCATCTGGTCCAACCTCCCTACACAAGCAGGGACATCTCTAAGTAGGTCAGGTCACTCAGAGCCCCACCAAGCCTGACCTTCTCCAGGGATGGGGCCTCCACCACCTCTCTTGGCAGCCCAATCCAGTGATTTAGCGCCCTTATATTAAAGAACTTTTTTCTAATATCCAGTCTAAATCTATCCTTTCCTAGTTTAAAACCATTACTCCTTGTCCTATCGTTACAAACCCTTTCAAATAGACCTTCCCTCACCTTCATGGAGGCCCCCTTCATGTACTGGAAGGTCACTATAATGTCCCCCTGGAGCCTTCTCTTCTCCAGGCTGAACAGCCTCAAATCCCTCAGGCTGTCCTCATACAAGAGATGCTCCACTGCCCTGATGATTCTGGCGTCCATCCTCCGGACTTGCTCTAATATGTCTACATCCTCCTTGTGCTGGGGGCTCCAGAGCTGGATGTAGTACTCCAGGGCAGAGTAGAGGGGCAGAATCACCTCTCTTGATCTGATGGCCACAGTTCTCTTGATGCAACCCAGGATGTGATTTGCCTTCTGGGATGCAATTGCACATTGGTGGCTCATGTCCAGTTTTTCATCCACCAGCACTCCCAAGTCCCTTTCCACAGGGCTGCTCTCCAGTAAACCCTCTCCCAGCCTATACTGATAGTGCTGGTTACCCCAGCCCAGATGCAGGACCCTAAATCTGGCCTTGTTGAACCTCATAAGGTTCATCTGGGCCCACCTCTCCAGCCTATGCAGGTCCCTCTTGATGGCATCCTGTCCCTCTGGCATATCAACTGCACCACCCAGCTTGGTATCATCTGCAGACTTTCTGAGGTATTTCTCAATACCGCTGCCAATATAATTAATGAAGATATGAAACAACACTGGTCCCAGCACAGACCCCTGAGGGACACCACTCCTCTAAATGAAAAGCATGTAACAGTTAGGAAGGTATTCCAGGTGTCCTGGATATGTTGAGTCATGGCTCTAGTTGGACACAGGTTACTGTGCTAAGTATCTTGTTGGTATGAACTGCATGGTGCCCTTCATGTTCCTACAAGTGTATTTAATACAATGGCTCTAAGAATTGGATACACAATATTGTAACATGGAAGTGTGCAAGTTCTACAGCTCAGAAGGTTCTTTGTTAATGTGGTGATGCTCTTGCAGGATAAAAGGAGCCAAGGGTGGATGGATAGCTCTTGCCAAGATCCCAGCACAGCACGACAAAAAAACAGAGAATGAACTTGCTAGAGAAGTGTGATTACATTGGCATTTACACACAAGGAGGAAAAGCATCCAAGAAGAGTCTTAAAACATTACAGCCTTTCAGGAAATTTTGCAGATAATAAAATATTTTAAAATCATTCTGTCTAGAGGCAGAAAAGAAACAAAAGGTGTTACAGTCAGAAAATCAAGCCAAAACACCTGAGCACTCAGCAATAACTAAAAATTAAAGGAGGAAGGAAAAAAAAAAGAAGAAAAAAAAACCAACCCCCAAATGAGGTACTGAGTATGACAGATCTGGATTAGTAAGATCTTCAAATCATATGAATGCAGGCATAAAAGAGACCAGAAGTTGTTAGCATCATAACGTGGATTTTGTGAGGTAAAACATTATAAGTAGAGTTCTCCAAAGGATACCTGTGGTCTACATACATTTTCCCCAAATACATTCTGTTAT
>NW_008602533.1:77234-84454 GCF_000691845.1 Merops nubicus | reverse complement strand
CTTTCCCTAAGTGATACGGAGGTAAGCCATCTAGACATGAATGCAGACGAAGATTCTCTCAGTATACTTCAGAGCAGTTCAGATTGTAATGGAAAGCCTGGGTTACATGTTTAATTTTTAGCTGTACTGGAGATATGATTGCCTTCTTGAGTGGCAATCACAAATTGTTACCAAAGGTCAACATAAATGGCATTCAGATTTCAATGACTGAGCTTGTTACGACATTTAGAGCTCTTACTGCTTATTGTGAGTTTTGCTGATTGCCGCTTATCCACAGATTACAAATATTGCAGAGTCCCTTAGACAACCAGAGCCATTTTCTTCCAGTTCTACTTATACCACCTGACACGACACTTTGTACGTAATTTGACTGTAGTCAGCAGACTGACAGGGAAAAGCCAGGAGAAAACTGGAAGCCAGCTTGAGTGAGGTGGGACATCAGCTGCCCCATCACAAACAGAAGCTGAGTTCAATTGACAAGAAAGGAGATGCTGAAATGCTACAGACTTCTTGAAGGACTGAAAGCCCAAGTTGTCCCATTTTGTTACAACTGGAATCCAGTAAGCCATTTCAAACCTTCCTACCACAGAAGAAGTATCAAGGAGAATTCAACTAAGTATATTTCCTTGTAGGAACATAAGTATAAGAGGGAAGGGCTGGAGCGAAGGCCTTGCTGCAGGGTTGTAGTTCCATTTCAGGGCAATTCTGAAAATGCTGATAATATCTATTTTAGATTAGCAACTTAATCTTCTCAGTATCATCTTAAAGAGGTAGAATTATGAAGAAGTACGGTTTTTCAGACTAAAACCTAACCTGTCCATATCTTTCCATTTAGAGATTAAAAAAGTGACTGTAGAGGTGAGTTAATTGGGTGTGAAAAAGCCACAATCAAATCCCTCCTTGCTGATTAAGTGTCACTCCCAGTGAAGTCAAATGCTGATATGGGTATTCACCAACTAGAAAACCAATCAAGCGGTGTCCCAGGAACAGTTCTGTTTCACAGGGCTGGTTTTATTTAAGTCCCTGGCAATGCTGGTTTGTAAGCAGTGGTCTGTGTGTGTTAGAGAAAGAGGTGAACACTTCAGTTGAGCAAGACCTGCTAAGTCAGACAGGTTTGGTCAGGCCTTGGAGCTTCCATGAGTAGGTGGAGTTCCTGGGTGTGCAGAACTCAACTATCACTTGCACACTAGCACTTTTCATGACAGTGTCATGAGCTGCTTGATGTATTACTTGCCAGAATTTTTTCTGCAACAGGCAAATATTGGTAAAATGCCAGTTTCACTTCCCTGACCCCTTAGTAGCTGTCTGTTTAAAGGCTCAGAGCAGGACCCCACGGAGCAGAATTTGTGCTCCCCCTCCCTATCCCTCAGTTTTCCCCAGATGGAGAGAGAAACAAGGGAAGTCAGGAGTAAGAGAGACTCTGCACTGACTGGAAGCTAATAAAAACAAAGTATATTGTTTAACAGGGAACAGAAAGCAAGAAGGGAGGTAGATATACATATATATATACAGAGATGGGAGGAAAACTAAACACAAGCTAACAAAACCCTATCTCGGCTGGCTCAGAACCACGTGGATGAAGGCCCCGCTGTGCTCTCCCCACCTGGAGCACCCACCTCCTGCCTCTTTTATATTGTGTGGAAGAGGAAGGGGGAGGGAATAACCGCTACCCCCTGGGACACTCCGGGTCCTACTTGTTACCTGTCCCGCCCCCCAAGCCTCAAACCACAACAGCAGCTTTTCCTACCAGCTTAATCAATGGCAAGAGTGCTCTGAATATTCTGTATTGTTTGCATGTGTCCTGCTCACTCCAGCTTTAATTTAATTTCCCTGCACTGCCAGCAAGAAAACATTTCTTAGAGCTAGCTAACACCTCTCAGTGATAAAGCTCCTCAGATAATGAAAATAATTGTGTTTAATGATTCTATGCAAATGACCAGTAGCTTTCCAAAGCAGAAAAGCACTTAAAACCACGTTTGCATCTTATGGACTACAATATTCTGAAAACACACATTAATATAGGAAACAAAGATTTGAAACTATAGCTTTGCCTTTAATCTAAATATTTCTTCTTCTTCAGCTTACCTTCTTACCTGACTTTGCATTTCATGTAACTGCTGGACTAAAACCAACCTCAAGAATTCATCAAAGCCATGCCTGGCTCTAAAACAGCATCCTCTATACTCATCTCCGAGACAGTTGTAGCTTTAAAGGGCTGGAAAGGCTCTGAAAGATTTTTTTCAGCTGAAAATGTCCACAGGAGACCTATAACAGTACTTCTCTATCCTTCTATACCCATCCCAAGTCTTCTCTGCTTAAATGTCACAACCACAATGGAGGAAAACTTGTTCACTTCTTTCACCTGTCTTCTACATAACTTCTTTAATGTCCTTTTCTTCAGTAACATTTTTAATCCTTTAGTGTCAAAACAGCTTGTAAAGCAGATGCCAGCCTTTATCCACATTTCACAGGCATGTAAAATGCAACATGGAGAAGCTGAGGCCAGAGCCATAATCCCAGCCCAGGGCCTTCTGTGCTACACTCGTGTTTAAGCTTCCAGCACGTCTCCACCATGCCAGAAGTAATCAAAATCTACTGACCAGAATTCAAGTTTAGAACACACACCAAAAAGATCTAACTTTCTCAGTAGATTTTTACCTAGCTTAGCAACTATGGGAATGTATTGGTGTCGTGTAAGAAAATCAAACAAGTAACTTTTGCATCAAGCATTACAAAGTGCCTTGGACTGAACATAAAGACAACTACACACTCATAAGAAGTTGGAAGTGTTGAATTCCCTCACAAACATCAGGGTGTCTGTCTGCTAAGATGCAGTCCTACATTCAAGACCATGGGGAAGGTAAGAAAGTTACAGTTTCTTTTCTTAGCCCTACTTGGTGTCTATGTGTGGTTCAGATCATGTCACATGGACTAGACATACACACAGGTCATCTGCCAATTTTTTTTTACCTTCACCAGCTGCTTTACCTCTGCTGTGATAGAAAGTAATGCTGCTTCTCATCAATCTATTTTTTGATAGATGGTCAGTGCTCCCTCTGTCACTCGCAGACACTTTCTCCAGCCCTGCAATCCTTGCAAAGAACTGCCCTCCAGCACCCCGTGCTGTGTTACCACCCGCATGATTGATTCAGAGTTGCACTTTGCTGGCACTCAACCCTATCAAACTGCAGTCCTGGCAGTGTGGGGCAGGCAGGAGCAGAGCTGTTCGTTCAGGTCCACGTGCATGGCACAGATTCTCCATGTGAAGTTTTTCCCTTTTCAGGGGAGCTCCTCAGCAGCTCTGAGAAGTGGCTGCAATAGCAGTTCTCATTATGGACCAATGTTTTCTCCTCAGGCAGAGCAAAACTCTACCATCAATGGAACAACGCACCAAAATCTCGGGCAAGATCCCTTACTGAGATCACCCCATCCCAAGACCCTAGCGATACAGATGGACTACATCACTGTATTTTGCCTCTGAATGGGAAATCTGTGCATTTTAAACTTCCAGCTGCTACTCAAAGATATGAGGATATATTCAAAGCCAAGTTCAGCAATGAACTACCTGGGACGGTTTGCACTCTTCTTTCTTTCTTCTGAAATCTCATTACAGTTGTTTCTCAGAGGAAACAGGGTGGTCTACGCTTTAGGTCCTTCCTGAAGGAATTGGCAGTCACAGAGAAAACCTAATTAAAAACTGCTCCTACCATGTTGCGGGCTTCTCTATCACATGATGCAATGATTTACGTTAATAACAGCAGAGTGCAGAGAAGACCTGCTGAGCCTTTAATAACCTTCCTTTTTCCAATCACTTAAAACGTTCTTTAAAGTTGCAACTGAAGTAATACAAAGCCTGCATAACAGTACACTTGACATTTATGATCTTGGCAATAAATCCGATTTTCATTTTTACAATGTCTGCTTTTGATTAACTGTAAAAAGTCTACTATAAATACTTTTAGAGAAACAGTGGAATGGTTAATAAACTACATTCTGCACAGTGATACCTTCAAATTATCACGGAGTAAATGCCTTAAGCCATGTACTTCAGCTGCAAAGTACTACAAAAAGCCAAATGCTCCCAAGTTCAACTTTCATTACTATTCTCATTAGGGAATAATTGTGAGGCACCCTTAATTTCTTCTAGCATTGGCGTCTATTAACATAGTGTGTAGTTCTGTACAGCTTTCCAGTTAAAAGCTCCACTGTTCAAACGTAAGGAACATTTGTAAGGCATTTTAACCCCCCTTGTTTTCCATACTACAGCAAGATTAAGTTACACTAGCACGAGATTGTAGTCTAGGCCTGAAAGACTAAGAACCCCCCGACACTATTACTATTTTTTAGCATGATACAAGTGGAACCCAAGAACTGTAATTATGCCAGAATTCTGCAGCAGAAAAGATTAGGCAGCAGTCTCTGTGGGGTGCATTTTTATCACTTCAGGAAACTGTCTAACCTGCTACTCATGGGTCCTTTTCTGGGTAGGTGCCAAAGCTGAAGGGTAATAGAACTATAATGAACAGCTCAAAATTAAATTATGCTGTTGTAATGTGGCATTATTTGGTGTAAAAGATCTCACTGCAATTAAGAAAACTGATACATAGCCCACAGCAGGTGGTTGGTGATAGACCCGCACCGGAGAAGTTGGCCTGCTGACAGAAAAACAGCCAGAGAAAAGATACTGCATATAGAAGCAGGTCTGCTATCCAGTACAATAAACATAAAGCTGCATTATTAAAGGAGTAACTGATATTGCAGAGAATTAAAAAAGCTACTGTATAAACATTCTGGAAGTGTTTGTCTGACTCTGTGCGGAGGCCAGAAGCAGACCTGTGCAGTCTTAAAAACTCTTTAGTAGCTCTTCAAATAGGTGTGAAATGCCACTGTGCCACAATTCGTTATCTTCCTCAGATTCATGGCTCTAATCACTGCCTGCACCTAAAAGCAGGGTTTTTAGAAGCTCATTTTGCTTGTGATTCTGCAACTTGTAGACAGCTCTGTCATACCCAACAGTTGAAATATATCAGACTTTATAGTAGTTCTGAAGAAAAGCAACGAAAAGTCATGTTCCAAACATTTTCCATTCTCTCTGGTTCTTCTTGGTTTGAATTGTAACTAGTTTTTAACACAAACAAAAGTCGCTTTTGTTGGTATGTCTTTGCCGTAATAGCTTGTGAACTTGTAACGGTATAAAATCAACCATTACCATCAACATGAGACGTTGAACAGGAGAAGAATTGGGTAATTGTTCATTGCAGTTGAATATAAAATAAATACAGTGGGCATCTTTGCAAGTTCACTAGGCCTATTTCATCTGTGCATGAACACACCACAACGCTCTTCACGGCTCTTTCAAAACACAACCGAAAGCTCTACAGAAACAGGGAGCTCTCTTTATTCAAACACAGGCTCTGCTCCCTCACCCCGAGGGCTGTGCAGATGGGTAACAGCACAGCATAAGGCAGTACAGAAGAGCTTGTGGACAGCAAGTCCTGCACGTGACATAAAAATCTATCAAGCCATAGGGGACTACTTGTTTGCATGCACCAAAAGCCAGGCAAACAGATAAGGATGTCAGAGGAGTCCATTCAATGCAAATTCTCCAAGAATATTAAAAAGTATGTTTTAAAATTCACATAAGATTCACACAGATTCTCAAAGTACAGCAGCTCAAGATGATGCTGAAAATGTGCCCAAACCTCGAGAAGATTCACGCTCTATGTTTTGCTTAGAGATGCTGAATTTTGAGTAGCTTATTTTTTAATATTGTCACTCTTCACTGAGATATGTTGCTCTGTTCCCCACATAAGACAGAATTATATTTGTCACCTTTTTTTCCTTCTCATCATATTTCTACAAGCACAACACTTACTATCAACTACCCATAAGCTCTGTTTATTTTTGTCTATTTAATGACCTACCCTGTGTTTCATACCAGAAGTAAACAAACAGCCTCCACATAGATGTTTTTCCAGAGCCATACATAAGGGATTTTCCCACTATCCCCCTGCAGAGCCTGCTATCAGCTGCCATTTGAGACAGGGTAGGGGAACTCTGGCCTTGTCCAGTTTGCCATTCCTATGTCTTGGGAAGAACCTGTTGGAAAGCAGTAACACAGACGTGATAAACATCAGGGATTCGCATCCATTGAAGTTCAGAAGCAGGTTATGTTGCTCAAAACTGACACAGTATCACAGCTCTTCTCTGTCCTTGAAGATTGCTTATTCATTAAGTGTTTTTTTTTGTTGTTGGTTTTTTTTTAAAAAAAAAGGCACAATTGACTTCTTGATGCTGTTTTTTCCCACTACTACCACCAGACATCATCAATAATTATTATAATAATTAATTCACCATTAATACCAGAAAACATCACAGGAAATCAAGAATACCTAATAGGACAAGAGACTACAAGATAACTTAACATAGCCTAAAGGCAGATCTTAATGAGAAAAACTCATTAGAAAAAGGCAAAGAAGCTATTAAACTAAAGAACAGAACAACAAAAAAGTTGCAAGCTTTATATTCTACAGTTTTCCAACTCTTAGGTAAAATAAACCTTGAATATATTTTTATCTATCAAGTGTTGGTATGCTGAAGCTGGTTCTCACCCTTCCTGCTATTTTGGTCCTGCCTATTTCTCTGTGATAATTTTCTCTAAACCTCTTCATATTTCTGTACCATGACAGTTCCAGCTTTTGGGGACACTGTGTGCATCAGAAATGCAGCTACGTACCCCAGAGGACAGGAGGCAGAAGCTGCTCTAAGAGAACTCCTCACTGTGGGAACATGACACTGGACAAAATAAGAAATGCAGTTTTAACCATGCCAGCTTCAGATGAGACTGTGAAGCTTCACCCACTTGAATCCTGAGAACTCTGAAGGACGTAAAGCCCCTCCACCTCCCCAGTTTGTTGCCATTCACTGTTCAGAGAACACACTCCCTCACCTCCTCCAGGTCACTGATAAAAATGTGAAACGGAGCGAGCCGCAGCTTCCCACATTGCTCTACCTGTCACTGGCACCCATTAACTTAAAATACTAGGTTAGAACAGGAGAGAAAAGTCCAAAGCAGACAGAAGTACTGACAACATAATTCACTGGCAGTGCCGTGGGACTGTGGCTTTGCCTGTTCTGCTCTGACACATCAAGCCAGCTCACCTATGTCTTTTTTTTTTTTTTTTTTTTTTTTTCCCTTCAAGCCTCAATACATCTCTACG
>NW_008602533.1:0-77203 GCF_000691845.1 Merops nubicus | reverse complement strand
TGGCCCAGCATCCAGCAGGAGTCTGTAATAATTAGCTGCCAATTCTGTTGCTGCTCTTCCACAGCAATCTTACTCGCATAGAGCAGTTCATGACAGATCATGCCGAACCCTCCATTTCCTCCAACACAGAAGAGAATAAGCTTTTCAAAGTTAATGAAAAGGCATCATGTATATGTTACATATATACATATATATTATTTCTACAGGAAGATTTCATTAAAACACTTTTTTCCATCTTCTCTGCAATACAAAATCATATAACAGATAGTTCTGTAATGAGAATCCCACCAATATGACTATAGAGAATTAAAAAAGTAAATATTATGCTCACTGAAAAGGTTCATATTCTACACCGACAGACTCAGATATTCTTAGAGAGCAGTGCTCACCATCACTGCTTGATGTTAAAACTAACCTTAAAAAGGAGGGATTATTTCTGGTTCTCCCCAGGCACTGTGTCTGGTCCCTTGGGCTGGTCTGCAAACTGCTGCTTGGCTGCACTTCCAGGACTGACTCTAGAGACAGGAGCACACAACCACCACAAGAGCTGCCCCACTTGTCACCGGTGTCTGTGGGAACTCAAACACATGTGAGATCACAGTTTAGCTTATGACAAGAACCATTACATGGATAAATTCTGTAAAAAGCAATGACAACTTTGTGTAAGCAGCAATAATCCCCTTTAATAAAGATGATGTAAATATTTCTTTTAATGAGTCTGTATTCCAACTCCAAATGGAGTTTTAGGCAATAATATCAAAATTACATATAAAAAAATAAATATGTGACCATGACTGGTCCCTGAAGGAGAAAGCAATGACTAGATAAGTCTGTGCATCCTTCACATATCCTCTGTGGATGCCAGCTAGTTAACCAGCACATGGAATTTCATTTTCCTCAAGGAGTCAGAACCCCGCTGGGTGAGATACAGAGGAAAGGGGGAGACAAATTTTGCTGCATTTTAAAACCACCTTTTCCAGGCACAGAGAAATGAACAGCCTGAATATGGGAGAAAAGCTTTATTAGTGACAGAGTTTTAAGGGCTTCCATCAATTCTGCTAGGGCATTACTGAAAAGTTAAGTATTTCTAAGATCTCATTTACTTTCCCCTGACCATTTCACTTCTGTCTTTTCCCTTATTTATGCTCCTAAGAATGACGAGCCTGGGGACTTCACAGCACAGAATGAGACAACCAGCTTAATATCCCATGCATATATTTCAGAGGTTGCTGATACTCTTTTACTAGTGCCACTAGCCAACTGCAATTGCAATTAGCAACTAGTCCAGGATCTCAGGTATTTCTAACTTAGGTTTCATTTGAGCACCTTCTGCTTGTCATTCCTATAGTTAAACTCTAGGATTAGAGGACCTATGTGCTTCCTAGTGACAGGGGATCTCCATGGAATTTTGCAGATCCTGCAACCAGTGGTATGACCTGTCAAGCTCCCTTAGTGCTGTGTCGTGTCCCATTGCAGCCAGACAAGTCAATCTCAGCAACCCAATAATTGCCTTGGTTTTGGGATTAGCTCTTTGGCAGTCTACACACCAACCAAAGTAACGCTGCAAGCTCTGCAAAGGAGTTTCCAAACAGACTTGTCTGTAAACTCTGCACGTTTTTGGAGTAAAATTACCGATAAAGTTACAATAACTTCCTCATTCCACCCTCTGTGATACTCTCCCCGTACTCACTACCTTACAGAAATGAGAATCAACTTCCCAGTAAGTCAGGACAGTACTAAAGAAACACCATAAGAGCAAGTGGTTTTTGGAGACTTCTCGGGCTGTCTTTTATATGGTAGTTCATCAACATTCATTTCACCCTTAAGTGGTATCCATCTGGGGCACCAGAGGTCTGTGGCTACAGCTCTGACAACAGCTCGCTGGTACAGTGAGACCTCTGGGACACCCCTAAATTCACAAACTAATGTCATTGGTATTAAACTGTTAAAACATGAACATTAGTGATTTCTTGACAATGTAGGTGCCTCCCATCAAGCTGCCGTGCTTCTATATCCTCAGGTCTGCCATTGCATAAGTTTATCCCGCTTTAGACTCTTCAGATGTTTTTAAGATTCTGCAATGATTATGATTCCAAGAGAAGAAGCAAACACACTGCTTCCCTGTACTATAAGCAAACTAACTTTTGCTGCTGCCTTTGCAATGTTCCTGGCATATGCTTCGTAAATAGCCAACGTCAACAGAAAGAGCAGCTTGCTGGAGAGAAAGCTGGCTTGATCCCAAAAGCAGTCACATCCCAACTTCCTTTTCTCAGGAAGTGTTATTTATTAAGAAAGCTTACACTCGAGGAAGAAGAAACGCTTTACAGCGCTGTTTTCTCAAGCTCAAGAAAATCAGTTTGTCCAAGTTCCCAGAATGTTTGCATCTCTCCATCTGCTGCAGCTAGTGCTGGCGTCACCAAATACTGACAGCGGGGATCTGCCAATTGCTGTGACTTGCTATTTTTTGTTTTTGTAAAAAACAAATGGCAAGAACACATTGTTTTTTAAAAATGATGTCACAACATAAAAAAAGTTTGCTTGCAGAGTGGTCTTTCTCATTCCCTTTGCAAAAATACCTCTCTTCTCACAGAAGATGAGAAAACAAAACCATCCCATTTGTTGGTTGCTGCAAGCACCTGGGAATGTACTGCCTTAAGCCTTGCAGGATTGTTAATCCCAAAACCCCTCACCAGAGCCAGCTAGGCCTCCTTCTGCACCTGCTTGCACACCCTGTGGGGATGAGATGGTGATCTGCTACCTCTGCCTCCTTGGTGCAGAGCCACCTGGAGCTCCTGCAACCACCATCTCAAGGGCAGATAATGTTATTCCTGACAGGGAAAGGCCTCAGAGTTAGTGTAAATCAAACATGTATCACATGATCTGCTTGAGAGGTGCAGTGGATGCCACTCCCCAGCTAACCTTGGATTGGGTTCTGTAGCCTTTTCACTGTACTACCTCTGCAGAGAAGCTGCTTTACCAGAGCCCTTGGAGGTATCGATTGGTTCAGGGCAGGTTACAGCAGCCAGGGCCCGGGTGCTGTTCACCCAGCTCATCCACAGGAAAACCAGCTCCCAGCTACACCGCAGCCTCTCCTCTCCTCTGACTCAGACTATGCCCTACATGACTGCAGCTCACCTTGTTATCTCAGTATGTGTTCTCATTCCTATTTACTGTCTCTTCCCTTTCCTTGGTTACTGACCTTTTTCCTTCTCTCTGATCTTATCACAGACCACAGCTGGAACAAACCCCTTCCTGCACAAGCAGGGGAAACTGCTTTCCAGAACCTGTCTGTAGTGACTGTGTACTGGGGAGTGAGCACACACCACCAGTTGCTTACTTCTGTAGGATCTAAACTCATTGCCATCAGTCTCCACTTTTGGACTACTTGCTGAGTTAATTCAGATCCTCATCTTTTTACTGTACATTGCTACTGCATGTGAAGTAGCAGCAATGACTGCCTGCACATCATTTTAAAAAATAAGTATATAACCATGAAAAGAACATAATTCCCCCTTAACCATTTACATGAGAAAAATTACATGCAATAACCTCTGAATGTGGTAAGAAGTGAAAGCATTTCAGCTATTCCAAGCACTGAAATAAAAGTAAAAATGGTGCTTTTAAAATATTACATACTCTACCCCAACCAGCAAAATGGCTCTAATTTTGTCTTTACTGCAAACAATCTCAACAGCAACCTAATCTGAGGTTGGACAGACGAGCTGTCACACACTGGATATGCATACACAAGGCTGTTTCTTCAGATAGTGTCAACTGTACTTTTAATTTTGTGGCTAAAAAGACCAATCACCACGTTTTACAAGTGAGTATTTTTTCCAGCACCATAATTCAGTAGGCAAAGTGCCTAAATATCTATTTAAAAAAAAAATTCTAAGGTCTGGTCCCAGGTTGAAGGTTTTGGACCCTTTTGCTCTTAAGAGCAGTGAGACAGAACAGCTACTGAGTGAGAGTAAGGGAGCAGCAGCCTGTTCTGTGATGTCTGATGAGATGAATGGACCAGGAGGAATCCCAGGAAATCCCACATAAGCATGCCAGCTCCGTGCTGACAAAGCCTGCCATTTAAATGCCAAGAACTCAGTGACTAAGGCAACGTCATCTTGCACAAGAGATGCTGTAGCAAAAGAGGCAGTTAATAGGTCATGCTGGAAATCCAGTATCTGGTTTGTCAGTGAAAAAGAAAACCCAAAAGTGGAAAACAGGTGAAGTTCCGCAGTTCCACTTTTCATCCGTGAACCTTTTCATCAACCACTTTTCATCCTCTTGTGTCCTGCTCTGACAGAGCTGTCGAGGCAGAGCAGAGACACTGCACAGCAGCCTTCCTCACAGAGCACTTCCCTTTCCAGTGTACTGACATGGCCTCGCTCAGCTCAACAGGACCAACTTGCTGAGCCCGAGGCAGAGTCCAGAGGGAATGCTGCAATATTCACACAAAAAATGAATAAGAGTTTTGCCATTAACTGCGTAAAGGCAAATACATCAGACACACAAAGAAACTACATACAACACTCCGGCCAATTGAAGTGATACAAAAAGTCTGGCTGCAGCAGGGTTCATCTCTTTGTTATGTGCCCAGCAAGAACTCAAGGTGCAACAGAAAAAAGAACAACACTGAGTTGAAGCCTGCTTTGAGTAAATAAATGGAGAAGATAAATTGATGTTAATGTGCACATAATTTCTCTGAAGCATCACAAATAGGGAGAACAATTGTCAACTTAACAAAAGGAGAAGAAGAGAGGCACTTTTCCAGAGTTTAAATTCTCCTTTTAGAACAGACGTGTTCTTGGTGACAGCAATTTTCCTTCCCTCTCCCACTGAGCCATATTTGTCCCTGTTGTTACTATACTGATTTCAAGAGAGTATCATCAGGAGAATCTAATAACAGCTAGTTTGTCACTGTGCTTCCCTCAGTAACAAACTGAAGCATGCTGTGTTGGAAGAGAATGCAGTAAAACACTACGGGCAGCAATTAGGGAAACAGTAAATCTCACATCTCTACCCATTCTAGAACTGCCAGACTGTAAATCCCGATTTTGTGCTGGCTGATCACTGAGTAACTCAGTTCCTGTCTCAATTATTTACTCTAGTATAAGGAAGTAATTTTTTACATGCGGGGACCTCAAACTTGAATGAAAAAGTCAGTCTCTCAGATGCTGTTTTGAAGGTAGAGGATGGATAAATTTGACAACTGAAGGCTGGGGTCTTCAGTGTTTTAAGTCATGTCAAGGAATAAAAAGGGACATAAATTTTGGAGACCTTGTTTCAAAGTTTGAAACTGCCCCAGAAGAGTAAATATTTCATTTCTAAACAATCAAGTATTTAGGAATTGCTGAGAAAAAGACTGTAAAAGAATAATTATCTAGTTGGATTGAATTAAATGCTAATACTAAAAAAAAAGCAAAAAAGAAGACAGAAGAATTAATGGAAGGCAAAATGGTTTGAAAATCTGCAAGAATATTACAGCTTTCTCCTTTGTTAGCCTCTGTGAAAGAATTTCAACAACATCTGTTTACTGTAATATTTAATGAGCACCGTAGAGCTTGGGTAATCCCAGCTCAGGTATTTGCACAAAGCACTTCATCTTGCTATAGTTCCTGACTCAGATAGATCAGCCCAGAGACTTGCAAATGTGGGAAAGCAGTCGTGCACGGCGCTGGCGGGATCTCTTGGCTGTCTGCCTCCTCAAGGAGGTTTGCTGAGCTTTTGTAGAACACGCTGCCACAGAAGGTAAGTGGAGAGCCATGGAAATGGGTGAAGACACTGGCCTGAGGAGAGTTATGGAAACTAATGACTGGGCTGTTACATGGAAAAGGAACAGGACAGAGAACATTAAGAGAGCCAGAAGGGAAATTAAAGGCTTTCTAGGCTAATGTGAGTTATGAGGGGGCTCCTCGTGGCATAAGTAGACAATTTATCTTCCTTTCAAAAAAATAAAACAAACCTTGGAGTGCAATCTAGTTTATTATGCAGTGACTATATAGACAGTGCTTGTGCAGGTAATATCTTTTCTGTGGGTTGCTTCCTCGGCATTTTCTTCCTGTCTGCCCATGTAAGAGCGCTGCAAAAATCTTCCCTCAGACTGCACTGTGTCAAAGCTAAAGAGCATACTTTGCTACCAACATTATAATCTCAATGAAAAAAGATCTCCTGCTGTGGCCCAAAAATCTCTAACACTCTTCAGTTAATGGCTATAGCAGCAAGGGACTGTATTGGAGAAACTCTGCTTGGCAGTCCCAGTAACACCAGTACTGTCCAGTTTAATCATTCAATCACCAGCACACAAGCAAGGAGTCTTGCTGTTATCATGGAAGTCACTTCTGTGTGGCAACTCTTCAGAGTAGGACAGAAAACAACATTCCTCAGGAAAGACCGAGTGCTCTCACATGAAACTATGCTGGACTGGTTTGGGGCTCACAAGACCAAGACAACTTCTTCCAGAGACACTTTCAGACTCCCACAGCCTGAGTTATATTTATCAGCAAATATCACATCTTTCACTCTACTTTATTACTTGGATACCAGACTATCAGGCCAACAAATCATTTTGTCCACTAAAACATGTAGAGCAGCTTTGCCACTTTCTTGACATTGGTTCAGTTTCTATTTAGATTAGTAATCTCAGATGCAGTCTGGAAAAAAATCTTTACAGACAACTGCCAGTCACTAAAGTAAGCAATTCAAATTTGAGTAGAAATAAAACTATGTACCTCTCAAGTATAAAATGCTAGAGAGAGGCCAAGACAAAGGAAACTCCTTACACTGGAAAACCAGATGAGTGAGACAGAAAAGCCAGCTGGTTTTCCCAGGCAAACATGAGTATGAGAAAAAAAGTTACCTGGTGTGTAAAGTAAGAAAAGCCACATTTCGATAATTCTAGAAAGTGGATGCAGAAAGTTCTGATGGAGGAGGTCTGAAGTCAGCAGGGTCACAAATGCATTGTTAATCAGGACAGCACATAAGAAAAGCTGTCCTAGTCTCCAAGGGGAAAAATGCTGCACAAGTGCCTCAGACAATAGCCTGAGAAGTGAGAGCTTAGAAGATTTTGTGCTACCACTACTCTGTATTAAGTACTTTCTCTCCTTCCTCCTTTTTACCTGTCATGCTTCAAAGAGGCTTGTGTAACTGATGATCACTGAAGGGTGGCTTTCCTATCATTCACTAAAAGGAACAAAGAGCTCCTTGTGTGTTTTTGGGGACATCACTAGAGCAGAGATGTCTAATTACCAGGAAGCTAAGTTCAACAGATGTCAATATATTAGCCCTACCAGCTATTTCATAAGGACAAAGAAGTGAGAGGCAATGAGGGAGCTCTTCCAAACTTATAACATTTCAGTCTGCCACTTTCTCCAACATTCAATAAGAGCTACTAAGGAAAATTCTGAAAGACCTAATTCCAGCTGCAGCTTCTTCCATATTCAACATGGAATAAAAGATGCTTTAGTGAAGGCACTACTGGTATCAAGCTGGAAGAGCAGGAGAGCCTGTTGCATGGCTAAATGTTTTTTTGACATGGAATGTCTTGACCAAAAAAATGTAAAGTGAGGAGAAGAAGAAAAAATGGGATATTATTGTTATCGTTGTAATTCCTACAAGGAAAAGCAACTCTGTTGACAAAAAAGTTCAGGAACTTGTCACATTGAAGAAGCTGAGATGGGCTTCTTCAATGTCATTAAAACAACTGAGGAAAAGAATGAGAAGGATCTTGGTGACAACCAGCTACCTGCCTTTAGAGGCACTATGCCTTTGGTGAAAAAATAGCTTTTGCACCATTTTGCTTTCTGCCAGCCCTAACAAAACTGATAATGACTATTTTGTCAAACTCTGACCTAATAAAAAGACAGACACACAATAAGAGGTGGAATCCTGAGCAACTTCACACTCCTTGTGTTTTAACTCACTAGAGTCATTACTGATTAGAGAACAGATCTGAGAGCATAGACATCAAACCTGAGGCTCCTTGTTGAATCTACTCAAAAAGAGATGAGTATCATGTGCTGGGGACACACTTGTTACCTGCTGCACAGAGCAAGCGAGAGCATGACTGTGCACAGGACTTCTCCACAGAAACCTACCAGCACCATTTCTCTAGTTACTACTCCATTTCTTCTCCACTCTCTTGAAGAAGACACTATGACATGGAAGGAAAGTCTGTGAATATTCAGGAAACTGTGTTAGATAGTAGTTACAGGGGAAACAAGTTCTGTGCCTGTGCTATTTAGACTTACTGTGAGGACAAAGTACTTGAAGTAGGAAAAATCAAAGTCTGAGCTGCAAAGTGTGCATCTCACTCGTGTTTGTCTCTGTGCCCTGGCACACAAGCTGAGCTTCTCTTAGGCACCACCACATTAAATCTTTGTTAAAGTAAGTGGAGGGCTTAGTGAGCTTCCTGAAGAGGTGAGCAGTCACCAGGGTTTTGAGATACTCTGCCTTTCCTCTGGGCCTACTCCAAGGAGAAAGACACAATCAAATGGTACTTACCCATTTAGATCTATCAACTCTGATGCTCTGCCACACTCAGAAGCCCTCTACAAATCTTGTATTAAGATAAACAAAGACACATTTCTATTCATTCTCTCTTGTTATAAGATTCCTGGTTTCAAAGAATAATATCTTTCTAGCACCGGACATGCCCTTCATTACCATCTAGCTGCCTTACTATTGAGCTAGGATAACACCACAAGGAGAATTTAAAATCACGTATGGCACCATATCTGGCAGCGTTGTACAACAGTGGTCACTGGCATGAGACATAAGATTGTATAAGGAAAGAGCTGCTCCTTTTTAGTTTTATTTATCTTTGTGGATTTATATTACAGTTTTATCCTTTTTCTAATAGGGAGATAATATGGTATATTTCAGAAGTATTCAGTGGCTACTCATACATTATTGAAAAGCTGGTTGTTAAAGATTAAAGGCAACAAGAGCTACCCAGAAACGTTGATTTTAATTTCTCATTTCTTTCTCCAGTCTCCACCTATCCCCTCACACACGCACATACACACACACTTCTCTGCTGCCTACTCTGTGTTTTCACACAGGTCACTTAAAATAATCTTAGTGTTTCTGTTTATTTCATTGGCAATTTTCTGTTCACTAGAAGTTTACGCTTTTTTAATCTGTTTATTACACCCTTCCAGCTTTACCTCCTAATCCTCTTCTGTTCTTTCTGTTTTTGATGTTTTTTAAACTGGGAAAGCTGCTGTCTTTTTTCCTGCAAGTTTCAAATAAGTTCTTTAATCATATGAGCAGCAACACATACTCCTGCATGCTGTACTCACCTTCTGATGAGCCTTCCCTGACAAAGTGTTTCCTCCTGATCTCTTTTCAAGTCTTCCTTTCAGAATACTAACACCTCAAAAAGTAGCTAATAGAAAGAACAGACAGCATTAAGCTTCACTTTTTCTGTAGCATTCCCAGGCACCACAGAAATGTACATGCACGCACTCTTAGACTGAGTAATTTCAGAATAAAGGTAAAAATCCTACTCCAAGTAATTAGCACAAGTGATACCGCCATGAGCAAGGTGTATGTACTACCCTGCTACACCTCCTGCTCTGCCTAGTCACTTGCTCCCAGTTCAAGTAATCCTCACAGACACAGCCAAGGTCACCCTCCTGTCCCCACGGTCTTACTCTTCAATGCAGCATTAGCCTCATGCATTTATCCTATTAAATTGCAAAAGTATGTCAATAATCTTCACCGAGTAAAACCAAAAGCTCACATATATAGCCTGGTAGGATAATGTTCTATCCTCACTTGGCAGAGGTGAAAAATGGCTACGCAAGTCCATGCAAACTTACCCTATGTACCTAAGGAAAAACAGTACCACAATGACTTCTTATAATATAGATTTTTCTTTATTTTACTGGTCCATGAATCTAGTACTGAAGTCTCACAGATACTATTCAAATTACAGAGTCAACTTTGTAATCCTGCAAGTCTCAATGACTTTGCTGTCATATTATTAAAATCATTTCAGAGACAAACTAAATGACAATATTAGTTCTTCTCCAGATCAGGCTGCACTGATATAATATTTCTCTATGTTGAGTGTGCCAGATTGACAGGAGATGTGACCATACTGTTCTTGCTTTCCTTCTCAAGTTAATAAATACAACTGTGAAGAAACGGGGGCGGTTTCTTTCTGCAGTAAAATCCTGCCACACCAATGGCCAAAAATAATCAAGTGATATTATTCAGTCTTCTTTTCATCTCCAAAGAGATTAGCAGTATTAGAGAGGAAAACAGAGTTCTAATCAGTGCAGTCACACAAAAGGAAAAATACACGATGGCTCTTACAGATAAATCAAGGGAGATTTATAAATTGCGTCTCAGAAGGTGAACAGTAATTTTCTCCTGGATCTCACAGTAGGTAAAATCCGTTATACTACTAAAATCCTGTAGCAGAACAGCTACACGCTTGTGACTTATCACTGTGAGAGTGTTTCCAAAATACATGTACTGATTTCTTGGTTTGGTGAACATCAATATGTGTAAGCCAAATAGTTACTTAGGCAAACTTTAGGCTGCTATTTACTGTGAAGGATAATCAATTTTAAAATTTACCTTTATGTAGTAAACATCACATGGTTCCTAAATGATTAAAACATGCCTCAAGCACTAGGTATTTCTCCAACTGCAAGTTAGCTCGAGTGCTCAGTACTCTTACAGACCTTGTACCACACCTGACATTTCACTCCCCACTCTTTCACTCGTGCACTTTTTCAGTGGAGCTAAACTTTACAGGTAGGTATTTCAGAAACCGCTTCTCTGGAAGAGACATTTCAACCTCTTCTTCACAGCTTAGTGTTTGAAACAGATACACCAGAGCTGCTTTCTTATGCAAATCCAAATTCCCCTACCTGGAATGTGATTAGCCTGGGCCAGTCTCACCGGGCAGAAATTCTGCAGCCGAAAAAGATACGGAGCAGACACAGATGGCTTTTGACAGAGAAGATCATGATGAATTTGTTAAAATGGAAAGCGAAGCACAATTAATAATGGGATTCTGAATGTAAGCCACACAGCCAGGGCAAGGATGCAGAAAGGCCTGAAAAAGACAAAACTATACCTGAACTTGATGGTGAACCACATTGTCACAGTGCCACTCTGACAGGGGGAGAGCACAAAGTGCTTTCATTTTCCACCCAAGCAGCTTCCCAGAATAGCTCCATCTCCGGAGCGCAGCTACATCTGCAGGATACAGATCAACTTTCTCCTGGGAGCTGGAATGCTGAAGAGCAGCCTGCTCTGCTCATCAGCCTGTTAGCACGCCTGCTTCTAGCAAGAGCAGAAGCTGGCTGAGGCAGCTAGCCAGCAGAGGAGCTCCTCGCTCTGCAGCTGCCTGCCCACACCAGCCACACAGCTGCCCAGCTGTTTGGCTCTAAGGGCTGCCGTTGGCCCTGCACTTATGTT
This sequence comes from Merops nubicus, assembly GCF_000691845.1. Taxonomy (NCBI): domain Eukaryota; kingdom Metazoa; phylum Chordata; class Aves; order Coraciiformes; family Meropidae; genus Merops; species Merops nubicus. The sequence goes on along the minus strand of NW_008602533.1, from coordinate 65,770 downwards.
GGGACGCTTAAGCCTATGGAGACCTGAGCAATTAGATGTAAAACTGTGACAGTTATAGAGCCCTGAAATAGGATCACGGAATGTGACTGCAGGACTGAGAGAACAGCCTCAGTTACAACTTCGCATGTGAATGCCGCTTTGTACCATGGAGCTGCTCCTCAGCTGTACCATGGCATCTGCCTAGAATGGCTTAAGGACAAGGAAAACATTTTAAACCCAAAACAAAGTAACTTTACTCATTACATAAATACATTTATGATAAGCGTGGCTCCACCAGGGCTCACAGGAGAGAGAACAGCTCTCGTATGCTTCCATCAGAACTACATCATGGAAAGAGAATAGCACAAAGGAAACCAAATGCATGTGGCCTATGAATGAACAGTAATACAACAGCATTATTAAGGCAGCAAATCCAAGCCTTGAAAAAGTTAGGAAATGCCAGACTTCAGCTTGTTTGCATGATGACAATTCGCCCTGCCTCCTGTGTATATGCAGTCCAGGAGAGTCTGCACGACACGCATACCCACTTTGTCTTACAGGACCCCTTTGTCTCTCCAAACAGGCAACAATCCCTGAATAAGCAGCAGTTCCATTTTTCACCTTCTCCTAGAGATCCGTTGCACCATTCTATGTCTTCTTCACTGAGTGCTGCTCTGGAGACAGAATTACTCATTTTTGCCAAGGGTTTTGTCTGGCTTGGATACCCGCATTGTAGTAACCAAGAGCTTCTCAAATATGAATGACATGTGCACGACATGCCTGTGAGATGATACGATGCTTAGGAAGGACATTTGTTTTGGGCTGGGCAGCAGTCAGCCTTTTAGCAACCTTACCAGCTCCTGCCACAAGGTGCTATCTGTGAAGGGCTGAGAGTGTGACAGAGGAGAGCCTGCAGCTGGGAGAACGCAGAAGAAGCAGCTGAACTAAGGGTGTGGGGCTACGATATAAGGAGGCTGTGTTAGAGTTGAATCCTACCCAAAAAAAGCTAATCCAGCTTGCTTTATAAGCAGTCAGACAGATTTCTAGAGAGTACTGACACCTCATTTTTTACATGTGAAAACTGAAGCGCACCAAAATAAGGACAGGTAATAGCCACCAGTGCAGCATACCCAGTTTGGCACCCAGCTCTTGATTTTGGGCAACACCTGCTGCTTCATAAATCTTTATAATATTCAAATTGCAACATCTAAACAGTTCATTTTCAAACATGAGCGTCTGGTGACTTTTGTCAATCAGGCCCCAGGGGTTCAAGGCAGGTTCAAGGCAGACTGGGGAGAAGTTGTTAGCAACCCTCTCTCAGATTTCCCATCTCTCTTATTCACAGCTCTGGCAAAGACTGGAAACTTGCTCCACAGGCAGCATTCCATGCCCTTGAACATGAGCCAGCCTTCTAACATGCACCCATTACTCACTACAGAATCTCCAAGTCCTGCTCCAGGAAAGTGCACCAATCCCAGAAACTTCAGCTACCGGGCGGCAGGATCCTGCCGAACAGCAAAAGCCGTGCCTGAAGCACTGAGTGCTACAGAGTGGAATATGGCACTGGCCATGGTCAACAAGACAGTTTGCCCCACATTGTGTGCTACAATGGATCAACTCTCACCTCAGATTACTATGAGTAAAACTGACATTGAACTAGCTTTCCTTTAAATTAAGTCAAAATGTTGGATAGGGACTTCTCCTTCCAATGTCCTGTCAACAATAAACTTTCCTAACAATTAAATGTTTTTTAATCTGAGCTCACTGCCATCATTTTCCACAGCACAATAAATACCCTTATTCACCTCCATTCTTGTTAAAAACATAAATGTAGCATTGTTTCAGTAATTATGCAGACATAATTATATCAACTAATTTGCATAGGTCAGTAGTACCACAGCCACCTTTGACCATGGGTGGAAGATCCCATTCCCCTGCAGGAGAACCAAGCTACAAAAGCAACATCAACATTCTCCACCAACCTGCTAAAATAACTCCCCTATTAAGAAGACCCCACTGTTTTAAAGAAATAAAGGAAAATTTCAGCCACTGTTGCAGAACTGAAAGCCTCCCATACTAGGACACATATGTCTAATGGTCAGTCGTCCCCTGTATTTGGGATTTGACAGGTTGCAACAGGATGGATTTAGGCTTTGCTTCCTTATGCAAGCCAACAGACTGAGCACATGCTGAAGGAAAGTTATGAAAGAGAGTAACAGAAGTTCACAGCAGTCACAGGATCCCATTCTTTTCTCCATCTCCCTCAGGGACAAATCTGATTTCACTCCCAACAGGAACACACTCCTGCCTGGATCCAGGCTCTTCTCCCTGCAAGCTCTCTCTGCTGGCTGGGTAATACAGCCAGTCTCATCACATATTCACCTCAGGTCTTCACTGAAATTTGGGAAATAGTTAAAGTATAAGGACAGCAAAAATAATTAAAAAGTCACACACTGTTTAGTAAGGAGTAACTTTTTGAAAGGAAGAGTGCACTTACATCAGTGCTTAAGTACCTGCCTTTCTGTAGTTGGAGGACACTATTTTTAAAATAAAAGGGAATGAGTTAAAGCTGGTTACAAAAGCTGATGTATCCAATTTTTCTTGCACACAGAAAACCAACTGTGATTAACGGGTGAGTGACCACTACTTAACTGGCAAAATTAATTTTTTATGTACAGGGTAATTAGTCAACATTAATTTCACTGCCTTGAATGGGAACTGAATTGAGACACAGGGTTCTCTTCATTTTTAAAATTAAATTTCCTTTAGGGTCAGTTTAATTTGTTTCTATGGCCTTTAAATTCAGAGACCAGAGTACTTATACTACACGCTCCAGGCCTCATAGTCCAGCAGGTTGCTGACTAGCAGATGTGTATATATATATATACACCATGCACATGCACACACACTATACATATAGTGTGTACAGAGTTTTATACATGTATAGTGGCAAATTTGCATGGGATGAGATGAAGAACAGTCACTCAGGGAAAAATATGAAACTCACGGAAGAAAACAAAATACAACAAAAAAGAAACTTTTTTCATTGTGAAGAGTCTGTACAAAGAGCCAAGGAACTTATTTGCTTAGCAACTTTGAAATGACTGCCTGGAAGACTTACTCTGGATAAATAAGGACGAGTAAAAGGGCCGCTCAGGTAGGTTTAAGCAAGATGTCACTATTAAGCTGTCTTGTTAAGCAAAACACCTGTCCTGAAAGCCTTCAGCTGCATTGACAAAAAGACTGAGAAAAATCAAAGCCCACCCAGCTGGAATAAAAAGCCAAGAGGACCCAGAGGAGTCCAAAGCCAGACAGGCTGGATGAACAGATGCCTTGAAAAATTACATGTAGGAAATAGGTAAGTGAGGGCAAAAAGCCAGGAACTCATCTGAACACCATCACAAAACCACTGCCGGTTCTATTAATGAAGCTTTTTAATTACAATCTCTACACTGTTTCCTTGTCTTTGTGTGAAGGGCATTTTATTAAACAGCGTCACTTGCAAAGAGATTTTGCACGTAGATTTTGCTTTTGCTTTTCTTTCCCATCTTCTCATTTTGTGTATAAGTGTCACAGTTGGGTGACACACTAAGTGGCAATGGATGAGAAGAGTGATCGTTTCTCCTCCAAAATGCAGCATCGGAGGAGTCACTTAAGTGCAGTGATCCAGCAGATATCAGCTGTGAGCTCCTTAAAAAGTGCTTAACTTTACTTAACTACCAAACAATCACATTAGAAGAGAAGCAAAGCAGCAAACGCACACACACCACACACCTCCCCTCAAATCCTCCAAAGGTTGAACATACCAGTGAAAAAGGAAAAATTTCCATTGAAACCGCTTCTGTTGCTTATTTGGGGCATTTGGAAGGGAGTATCAGAAGCAAAAGTAGGTCTACTTTTAGTATTTTAAATGAGAGATTGTTATCTGTGCAGGTAACATATTTAAATAACTTTTTTGTTCAAAAGAAAGCTATTAATCAAGAATTTTTTTCTTCCTCTGGGAAGACAAGAGAAATGAAAGGTTTATTATTTCGTAGCCCCCAGACATCTGGAGAGGAATGCATACAGTGTTAAAAGTACCCGAGGCAGTTGGCTGTGTGCAGTATTTCTTTATACAATATTAGGCCCAGCAGGTTGAGAAACAGCTAATTGTCCTGGACATACGACTGGAATTTCGATATATATTCAGAAGGAGACACAGTGGGAAGCACATACCTTTTAATCCTTAAAATGGTGGCATGAACTTGAACCTGAAGCACCTGGGGTTCTTGGGCTCTTTAGCTATATAATGCAGTAATGAGATGGTTATTATATGACAGGAATTATTGCTTAGGAGTTAAGTAAAAAGCATAGGCTTGTACAGATTTTTTTTTAATAAATGAGTGGATGAAGAACAGTTTCCAGTTTTCTCTGGTGCATCAAAATATTTTTCTTCTCTTCTAGAAGAGAGTGTCTTTAGGTGTGGAATTATGAACAGTTCCCCAAGATGAAGCATTCAGCTGAGGAGGTAAAACAGCCTTTCCACGCACGTTAAATTCCCTCTTTGAGACTGAACGCAGGGCAGGGAGCAGTTGAGAAGAAACTTCTATTTACAAGTTCTAATAGCTTTGTACACAATGGTTTCTTTCATGACACATCTCATCCACTTATAACATATTCTTGCATTTTCCACTATCAAACTAACACAGTGAGAGATGCTGCAAAGCAGCTGGGGAGATAGCTCTCTCCCTGCGATAGAGTTGTCATGTATTCCATTAGACAGTGGTGCTCAGCTGAGCTCTGGAAGGTGGAAGGTAAGAGTAACAGAGGAGGAAAGCCTCCTTATTAATTTATTAAAGCAATGCACTGCTGATTGTAAGGGTGATCAAATATTGGTTCAGACTCACCACTGCTGCATACCGTTCATAGCTCTGAGTATACTTGATACAGATGACAGAGCAGAGGCTGGATGCAAACTCCCAGGCTCACTGCTCACCTCGTTTAAGATCAGATTTGTCCAGACTGACAAGACAAAGACTTAGGAGAAAAACCCATCAACAAGTGCAAAGAGACTGTGGTACTGAACCTGAAAACCAAAACTGTTCGTTACTTGAAGAGGGTAACAAGGGGTTTATAAGCAGTATCCTTATTTATTGTAAATGCTGCAGCTACGCTAACAATTTTTGTTTTAGTCGGAGTTCACATTCTCACTTTCATCAGCATTATTTTGCCAAATATGTTCCCAAGCTTATTTTAATTTAGGATTTGACACTAACGATTGCCTTTTTTTCCCCTCAAAGGATGAATTAGTTCACAATAAAAGATGCATATTAGGCAATTTATTATGCTAATGACTTGAAGAAAAAAGCCAAATTACCTTGATGGTGGATTATACTGAACAATAAAAAACCACACTCGGTCGCAGTTCTTGGGGAACACGTAGTTTAGCTGTAGTTAGCTACAGGAAGTTTCCTGGTAATGGTATTCACAATGGAGACAAACAGACATGCATTAGCAGTAACCACATTCATAGTGAAACAACGCCGACAAATCTCACCCGGATTTGTAATTATGTCTCATTACCCTTCAGCAGTCATTTTTAGCTCAGCTTGGAAGCAAAGCTTGTGCGATGATGGCATATGGTGCATGCGCTGGCATTTCCTACCTGATAATTTTAAAATCTATCATCTGATTTCAACCCAACTGAAAGAGAAGTTGAGACTCGAAAGACATTGAGGGTTGCAAAAATTTTATGCAAATGGAGAGTCAGGTCAAACAAAAGCTGACATTAACACTCCTCATTGATACAGAAGCTTGGCCTGAAACTATGAATCCCCAGGAAACAAGCGTCCTGCATTGCTCCCAGGACTGTTACTCATTTTGAACTGTGAAACTTTTCCTGTTCCATGCTGTGTGCCCAGCTATTTTCGCTGACCTCTCCAAGAACTGGGGTCATTGGTATTTCAGGGCACAGGTCTATTAATTAACCAGAAAAGCAGGACATAGAGTTGCTGCAATGTCACATCCACACATCGCTAAGCTTACTTCAGGTAACAATACAGGTGGAGAGAAACATTTCCCATACAAGCTTGAAACGACAGATGGATTAGCATTCCTAACTCCAGTAAAAGCAAGATTATACAAAAAATTTAGATGAGAGTATCAAAATCACTCTTTCAAGCTGGATCAATAACAAGATTCAAACAGAAAAAGCTGTTCTGTGATAATGGTAGGAGATTAAAATAATCAGTCTTGAATGATCAAGAATATAAAGAAATCAATGTAATTGGAGGAAAAATAGAAAGTGGCCTGAACACTAATCCTGCACCAACTCTATCAAACATTTGAACTACCTAAATCAAAGAGAAGCAGCTCCAACAAAGAGACTCTTCCAGATTCTCCAACACTAAGGAAAGCTGATAGCAATGTCAAAAGGCTACAGTGTAATGAGTTTTGAACCACACCTCCTTACAAAATGAAATTATTACCATTAAGAATAAAAGCAAACACCATTTCAGAATCTGGTCAGTTGAGATTTCTCAATGCACATACCATGGATTTTTTTCTCCAGTCACGGCAACTGTTCCCTGGTACCCCTGAGTTAATGGTCCCGGCATAACCAATGTGCTTATTTTCAAGTGACTTACTACAACTCACTTGGTCTTTGCACTTTTGTAACCTTGCTCTGCTGGGTATGGGTCTGGAGTCAGGTTAGTGGCAAAGGTCTGTGTTAGCAGTGGAAGGTCAGGACCACTGTGACAACCTCCAAAGATGAGGCTGAAACTTACTGCTTCTGAGCTAGAGTATTATGAAAATAAGCATTTTCAGTGTGTTCCGCAGCACGAAATATTTTATCTGCTATAAAACGCACAGCTTTTGTAAATGATTAAACTCTCAAGCTTCTTTTCAGCATTTAACAACCTGTGAAAGTTTGCAGCATTGGATTTACAGCACCACTGCTTTTATCCTCTACTGTAATGACAAAAATATAACATAAATGAGCCACCAACAACTTCTTTCCTTTGTATCCTTGTTTTGCACTTTGTTAAAGTATGCCATATGAAAAAAAATCCACTAAATATCACTTAGGACCAATTTAAAGTTCAACATTCATTTGTAAGACCAACTACCTATTTTTTCGTGGTGATTTAAGCGGGATGACTTTTTCACTGCCTGAAATATGAGTACGAACCTTTTGATACTAACACAGCAGCGTTCACAGGGAAGGCACCTGCCCAGCTAGCACATGTACATGTACCTGTCATTTATAACTGCAGGTTTAGCCATTATGGACAAAACACAGCCAGTTTGGGAACACACAATGAAATATTTTCCAACCTAGACAGGACTGTAGTTTTGACAAAGCTTAATTTGCTGCTTTATGACAAAACCCAGTAACTGATAATTTCCTGATTTCCCTAAATCTATTCCATGCCCCTATTTCCATACATGATCTAGTTACATATGAAATGATGAAAAATTTTACTATTCATGGATGCATGCATATCATTCACATGAAAAACCACAACTTGGGTGGAAGCACATGCTGCAGGGAAAAAACCCACAAATGTTCAAAAAATTAATCAAAACCCACAAAAATACTAAGAAGAACCTGTAAGACAACAGGCACAGGTTCAAGCCCTCAGCTTCCTGCTCTCAGTGCTGCATGATACCAGTTGTGTCATTTGAGCATGCTGTGCCTGGGTTCCCATCTCTGAAACAAACCCAAGAGGCACCAAGATGCTGCAAGTGTATGTAGAGAGATTGTTTGGTAACCAGTTTCCTTTTCCACTGGTTTCCATGGCAAATTAGCACCCCCCTCTGCTAATGGTGCTCATTTTGGTAAAACAGGCAAGCTCAGTGAATTAAACTCAAGCTAGAGATTAATTTAAGGCTGTACGTTTAATGCTGGTGATGTGGGATATAAAATTATTTTCTGGCCCTGTATCTATTGTCCTTCAGTGTTAGAGGTGCAGCTTATTTACCATTAGGCAACTAAGGAAAAGATTATCCAATTAAATGTACAAAGCTGGGTAATTTAGAAAGTTAAATTATGATGGCACATCATGGCAGGCACACAGTGCTATCAGAAACAATGGTCTTGAGTTTGGGTACTAAAGTTGCACTTCAATGTATGTGTAAGGAAGAAGGGGCAGAAATACAATTACTGTTTTAAATACAGCATCTGCTAAGAATGTAAGAAGGCAAGAGCAGCTGTACTGAGTGAGGCTTTGGGCCATCTAACCCAGCAGCACATTCACAGACACCTTGGGAGGTTTCTCTATTTTAAGGATGTTACTTCTGTCTGTCCATCTGTAATTTCACTCAGATCTTGCCTCATTCTCCTTTCAAAGGACTGGTCGTTCAATTTAGGAACACCCATTAATACTTTGACAGACGTGGATCCATGTTAAGAAGTTCTAACTACAGGTGAAAAATAATAATATCTTATACTATTCATTTGGTGTGTCAATGATACCATGATGACCACTGGTGGATTCATGTTTTCAATATAAGAAAAACCCTTTACATGTAGCCAGATCTTCTCAGGGCAACATGCAGAGCAAGCAAGTAAGCATTTTGGAGGCAGAAGGCCTCAAAGAAAACCCAACATCCAAGCATTTAGTCCACAATTTAGATCAAGATAACAATAACTGATGGTTTGAAGTCTCTGAGAGTTTCCTCTGTCACTGCCAGGACCAGGGAAATGAGGAGGTACCAGCAGGAGACAAGGAGAATTTGCAAAGTGTCCCCTTTGGTAGGGTTGATTGGTGTGGCATGTACTGCCACACAGCAGGATGCTGCCACATCCCCATGGCTGCACAGCAGGGTTCCCCTGCCTAGCATTTAATTCAGAGCAGGATCCACCTGAATCAGGGAGATCTGTCTGCTGAAAATGAAAGATGACATTTTCATGAAACCAAATAAACCCAGGAATGGCAGATGGCGCGTGTATGTGCAGGCAGAGAGGTGGAGGAAGGAGAGCGTGGTTTAAAAAAAGTACTTGCCCCAAATACAGTGCAAACCACAATCAAATTATGTGGATCCAGCAAGTAAAGCAGAATCAGATAGCCAGGCCAAATGGAATACCCCGGGACTATGCACTTCATGGTTCATATCCATCAGCAAAAACATGGATGAGCTGCACTCTCCAGAAAATCTCCATGCACATCTACAGCAAAGGCATCAGCAGGGCAAGGTAGAGTTGATAAGCCCAGAGGCAGCCGTCAACAGACGGCATCTATGCCTGCTAAAAGCCTACCACAGCCAGAGAGGCTTCCCCTCTCCCTATTTAAATACCTGGACACATTTAAGCAGATGAAACCCATTGAGTGTCACAACACCCAGGCCACACTCAAAAATACTGACAGTGTTCAAAGATCCTATAGTTAAGCTACGATTTTTTGAACGTGTTATATAACCACAGCAAATCCATCACTGTCTTGGGGATCACCATAGAAACAGGCTGACAACTCTCAATGCAGGAGGAAGAGGCCCTGATCTCAGCCGGGAGAAGATGCTGATGGGACTGGTCAAACACAGAGACCTCCCTCCCTCATTTCTAGCACAATGGACTCCTGGTGCTTACTTGCTCTTCTCAGCCTTTCAGCTGCAGGGTTGCATGAAGGACCTCCTACCCCACAGAGCAATATGTAAGACACTGAATCATTTTCTGCTAAAGAGGATAAGGCATTGAGGCTCTATTCCAAATGAAAGATCACAAACCAAAAATAGAACTAACTTGGTATTTGTGTAAGAAGAAAAGACTGCTCTATCTGAATTGCAGAACAGTGGGGTTCCTGCTCATCCGGAGAGTGCAGCAGTTGCTGCCATCACCCCTCTTCTGGTGCTGCCTGCTACCTCTTCCCAATGAACTGGGCCATAAGAAGAGAGAGAAATCACACAACTTATGAGGCCTGAGGCTAGAATTGCTCTGCTGAAGGGGGAAAAAAATGGATGAAAGAAAGGCTTACTGTTACTCAACTGGAAATGTACTTACTAAGGACTTCTTACAGCCCCAGTTTCTTTATTTTTGGTATTGAATTAGGAAAGTCTTCATGGGCCTTGTTCTTTGCTGAAGCATCTCCCTGGACAGGTACCCACTTTTCAGTGGCCTTCACATCATGTGAAATAGGAAACCTGCATGTTTCCACATAATTCTTCAAATTAATGCACAACAAACAAATTGATTGAATTAATAATTCATAAATAATAGTTGTATTTGAATGGAGAAGTATTCAAACTTTCCCTTGTGGTTGACCTGAAAATATATTCCCCATCTTAAAGTACTTCTCTGATTTATTAAATTTTTTTATGACAGCAAACCTTTTAATCACTCTCTAATAATTTTACAACTTCAACTTAAAAACATCCCAGTCCTTCAAAAAGAACTGACATTTTGTCAAACAAAATGATCAACTTCTTTGCACTACACTAAGTGCTGGTATGTTCCATTTATCTCAAGCTTAAAGGTTTCTTAGCCAAAGCTTGTCCCAAAGTGAATTCAATTTCTATATATATTTACACAGTAATTATGGCTCAATGCAATTTAAAATCAAGTGTAATACACGCAAATATTAATGGGTGGTACTAATGCTAAAACATAGTAAATTTTGTTTTGTTTCATGTAATTTTCCATGTCTCAGTAGGTAGCCACAAACTAAATTCTGTTTCACACCGCTGTCCTTGAAATGTTTCTTTTCTTTAAATTTAGCTCTATAGTCCCGAATTCAAGCATGTTTTAGAAGGTTTAATAATCCATTATTAAACCCATGATGTTAACTACAACATAGGTCTGAACAGAATTCTGCTGCTTTTTTCCACACCATTCCATTATATCCCATGATCATGCTTATTGCACTTAATGAAATATTAATGTCATAATGGAAACAGTGGCATATTTTACTTACATATTTTGCTGTGTTTGATTTCTTCTAGTGAATTAAAGCCATTCAGGGAGGCGTTGCAGAGGCCTAGGATTGAAAAACCTAGCTTCTGTGGAAAGGTTTACTTAAGCTTTAAGACTTTTAAGACTTTAGCTGGAGAAACCTCTGGGGAACTCACAAGGTAAGCAAGTGACTTTCAGCATTATATAATAAATCATTACTACAAAGCAAGAACTCTGATTTGTTCTCAGTTAAGCTGTACTGTTTCCAGGTTCTACAGACACAAGCACTCCCATTCCCATTTGATGGTTGGTCAGTGACCAGCAGAGTCACCAGCCTTACCCATTCAGCATGTCACTAGTTGTTCACCATCCTTTTATTCAATTGAATGTTTTATCCTGTTAGTACCTGGAGTTTTGGGGCAAGGGACTGGGTGATTAGGAAGGGAAATCTGGTAAGCGTTCGAATGCTGGTATAGGATGTGGAGTAGTATCGACTGCAAGTATGGAGATTTAGGGTTAGCACTCACTAGTTTGATGAGTGCAAATTAATCCCTCCAAGCCTCACATATCCAGAACATCTTTCCGAGTTCACTGATTGACTGGGAGAATAACCAAGTTTACTGTTTACCTGGGTCAGACATTCTGGTTTCACCTCAGTGTTGGGGTTTTCTATGGATATGTAATACAGAGTCATTGTGAAGTTTGCTTAGAAATCCATTGCTCATTAGTCCTAACTGCTCTGGAAATAGAAAGCAACCAAAAGTGAGGAAAAATCATTCTCTCCACATGAACCACTCCTACCTGTGACCATGTTGAATGACAGCTAATAGTACTGGCTCCTCATTTCATACTGCAAGGATATTTGGAAGTTAACAGTATACTAAACACAGGTATAGTCCCATGGATCTTGAGCAAGCCCATACAGGGCTCTGCATCGAATGTGGAACTGCATACAAGTACAATATTCAGAGCTGCAAGTTTACAGACATGGTGGAGTAGGAAGGGGTTGTTTCTGAAAGCCACTTGATCTTCACACATTTCAAACCTCAGCAAGCCCAAAGTTCGGCACTTTAGAACCATCAAGTTTTATAAATGAACATACATGTTTCACTGCTAAATAAAAGTACTCCTTAAGAAGGTGCAAAAATTAATCTATACTCCTGTAACTTATAAGACTTAGGAGAACAAGAATAGTAAAATCCAACAGGCAGGTAAATCTTATTGGAGCAAAAGCCCAACCTCCACAAACACATTCAGGAAGATGATTTTGCTTTTTGTCTTTAGATATTTTGAATGGGAAAGAAAACAAAAACAAGCATCTGGACATGAACCTATCCTTGTCACTGTTCTCTCACAGCTCAGAAAATCCTGTCAGTATGATAGTACACAGTACTGGTCTAAGCACTCATTAACAGCAGTTACAATGAAACTGTGTGGGCTACCTTGGCTGGACCTGACACAGCAGTCCAGGTCATCCCGCCTGCAACTGGTTCCCTGCTCATAATTTTTATAATGGATGGCTTTGGCATAAATGAGTAACAAATAACAGGATCTTAAAGGATCCTGTAAACCCTTCTCAAGTGCTCTGTACCTCTTCCCTTCTGCATGACCAAGAAAGTCCATCTGGTAATAGAATGCAAATACCCCCTTGCACTATAATGAAGAGTGCCCATGCACATCTAGTTTGTCACTGAGGCGCCTTCTGTGTCCTGTGACACGACCAGAAGCAACAACAGATTTAGGCAGTTTTGTCTAATGAAGAGCAATTCCTCTGCCACATGAACAAAGCTGTCCTTCATTGTATGACTCGATACACACGTCACAACTGGCAAGGAACAACTGCATTTTTGATAGCACAAAACACTCACAATCACACAACACAGAAAAAAAAAAAACCCTGCAGCTTCTTTGAGAAACCGTCATCTTTTCTGAGCGTATAGTGATGTGGAAAAAACAAGGGGGAAATAGTTCAATGGTAATGGCAACTTGTGTAACGTTTCCCACACAGAAATATGGGAAAAAAACTATTTGCTGATGGTACTTGTGGCAAGCAACTTACAGTCTACTATACTCCATTTGATTTTCTATATGTCTTAATAAACGTGACTATGAATACCATTACTGGCCATAAAAATTACACTAGTCTTATCCTCAGAACAGCAATAATATTCAGGTCTGATGTTCAGCTCTTGCCCTATTTGTCTGTGAATTTCACAAGCTGACTATATGTACTCTAATGAAATGTTTCTTCAACTTATCTTACTTTTCCTGCCACCAATTACACTGAATTGTGACTGATTCTCCTAATATTGAGGGTGTTTTCTTTCATTCGATTTAAGACTAGACTTGCAAGGAGCACTCACAAGCAATTCAAAACGTAATATTAGCCTTGCTGTCCTCTGGATCTTTCCAGAATTTTTTTTTTGTTTTTGTTTTTGTTGGTTGTTTTGGGGGGTTTTTTACACAGAATTCATATTCCAAACAAAGGCTTGTGACTGTCACTGACAACAAAATCTCAACATTCTCTGCAGTGCTTTCCATATCCCTAATGAATTGAAGATCTAATTTTTGCTTTTTTCTCCTGTTGACATATTCTGGAGAGATTTTTACCTTGCTAGTTTACCAGTGACAATGAGAATGTCTTTTCCTCAGAGGAAAAAGACAGAAAGTTTAAAGCTCAGCAGCATGAGAGGTTTGGATTGTTTTTTGCCAGCACGCATTACCTTTAAATTTATGCAAGCTGAATCTCACATGCCAAGTTTTAAAAATTAATCTAAAGTCTCTCACAGTTCCCTATGGTTTTCACAAACTGAAAAGTTGATGGGCCAAACTGCTGAAAAATGCTTCTGGATTTGTATTCTGCCTTGGCACACGCAAAAAGCACACGCAGTTTCAAAATCAGCATCCCCACCTTTCTTTGTGTGTGACAGCCCAGAGAAACCGCAGAGCTTTAACTGAGGCGAGGAGCTCCAACACTGACACGCTACACTCCCCCTTCAAACACGTCATCCCTCTCCCAAGCAGAAGTATCCCACAAAGTTCAGAAAAGGATAACAACATTAAAGCAGCTTTTCCACTGCCATTATCAGGTTGCCTCATTTCTTCTGTTTGAGGGAACTCTTTTCGGAAAGCTTTTGTTTTCTCAGTCTTGTGGGCTAAGTGCAAGACCGTAGCCCTCGGCTACACAACTGATTTGTCCCTGCCCCTACTCTGGGCTGTTCCAACCTGGAACAATTTGGCCTGCACAGTGCCTGACCAAATTCAGATGTTAGTTTACTTATGGCTCACCCCCAAAACACGGTGTGGGCAGGGATGCATGAGGTTTAAGTCCCTCTGCCGTGGGCTGTCCTCCAATATGATCTGCATGCCCTGAAACTCCCGCAAGCTTCCAGGCTGCACTACAGTGGGGACAGCAAGTGCTCTGGACATGGTGACGTAAGAACACCCCGGCAGACTGCAACACAGATCCTGCAGGTGTGCAGACACTGGGCTGAAACACACCCAGTTATCACTGCTGCTACCTTGGAACCACACGGGGAGAGCCAGGGCGAACCTCTGTGCAGTGTGGATGGGGACCGCTGGCTCTAGAGGCTTCCTCCCCTACACAGCATAGCTGCAAACCAGCTCATGTCTGACAGCCCCACGGCCAGGAATCCATTTTGCTACAGCTAGTATCTGCACAGCAAATCTTTTTTTTTTAAATGTTAAAAAAAAGACTGCTATTTGAGAAAAACGTCTTTGGAGAAAAAAAAATTGTGATAAAGAAATAATCCAAATTATTCTTTCAGAAATTCTTTTAAGACTGAAACTAGGATTTGACAGAGACTCAAGAGAATGTATTTTGACATTTATGAAAATTTTGAACGTTATCTCTCAATAAATTGTAAGGATATATGCATTCTCCTAAACAAATGTAAAGGTCTATTTTCTATATAAATTTATGTCTTTTTATATATAGAAAAGTTGCCATTCTCTTTTAAATCGTAGTGTTACAATTTCTAGATTAGAAGAATAAAAAATATTTAAGCAATTCAAAACATCATGAAAGCCAAGAAGCATTGCCAGTTTCAGCTGAAGAACTGGGGTGAATATTTGCTCCAGTACATTCACCAAAGCATGTAATTTACAGTGCCCACTCTCCACCAAGTCCAGCAATTGCATTAGCCTCCTTGCCAGCTTCTTCAGAAAATGCTCCTAGCATGGTCAAGCTCCTCCAACAACAGAGGACTACAAAATACAAGGAATGATGAAGGGCAGCATGGAAGGCGTCATCTTTTCCCAAGTTTTTTTATGTAAAGAAGGTGACTTTCTATACAAAGAAGCCTTGCAATCAGTTGTTTGTAACTTGACATAAAACCTAAATAAAAGACAGGCATGGTTATGTTTTTTTTCTTCTAAGTTAGGGATTACTAATTCTTTTTCTTCCACTAGTTTCTTTTAAAGCTATTTACAGCTCACATCAGAAAATTGTGATGGTGTTCAGTGTTGACTTCACTGGCATTTTACTCTGAAGTGTGCCCATTTTTCTGACCAATTTGTATTCTGAAACAGTGTTCAGAAGGAATGGTAGTGGGTGAGCCAGGCTGGCTGTTGCTTGACATTCATTGCTCATGTGCCGTGACTCCCCCAGACCTGTTCTAAGTCTCAACCCTTTCAGGACACCTCTACAAGACTGCTTCATCTGTGCATTTGCTGTCATCTCCTGTTGCATTTGATGCTGCAGATAAACTCTTAAATAAATCTAACAAGGAATTTGTGATTTGAATAATGTAAGAATAACACTCTGTAGGGCAGGATTTGCATAGGTTTTTTTTATGCAAATATCTGTAAGTGTTAAAGCCTTGAAAATGCACATTTTAGGTTACTGGTTTTTTCACTTACTGAATATCCTCTGCTGGACTATTTAGAGATGACCTACAAGCATCTTTGTTTACAGAGTAAGTTAATTAATACAGTTAATACAGCAGGCCATAGGGGTGAAACTTTACCTACTCTAAACACAGACAATAATCTGCTGATGTCAGGTGGTATGACATGGATGAAAACCAATGCAAGTTTGTTGACAAAGTAGCTAAGGTTGACAAACCTTTGAGAAGAATCTCCAGCAAGTAGACAGTGGACTTGGGCTGATACAGTATTTCCCTTCAAGCAATGTGAAAAGAGCCACTTTTAATCCCTTCAAACTACAAGTGTGTGAATAAATTACTTTTAAAGGTCACCTGTAGTTAAGAATATTCCAGGTTAACATAGAAAAAAAGCATTAGAAAGAGCAGAATAGCTGACCTTCCCCAGTCCCACCTCAAGCCCTGTTTTATTTCAACTACTTGCATTTTAATAACAGCAATAAAAACTTGGAAAAAGGCTTGATAAACATGGAACTTTCAAACCTCTCCACAGGACTCACGACATCCAGGTCATGAACAAAACCCTGGTTCAAATGTCCTTTTAATGCTGTGTAGCAATGATTTAAACACTGGTCTTCTGCTTCCCAGCCAAGTGCCCTAACTCCCTGGCTGCAGTTTGCACTCGAGCAGGACTCTCTCTTTGTCCTTCAAATTTAGGAAGGTTGCTCCTAAAGTAAGCTGGAATAAACAGGTGTAGTAATGACTGCACTGTATGACAGTCAGCACACCCAATTAGCAGCCTGGTGTCTTGATTACAACCCCCACTGACTAATCCTTTACAGATGCTTAGAGTAATTGGTAAACAAACAAAGAAATTAAATGATGATAGTAGGGGGATTCACAATGAGTATTTACAGCTCAGTCTGATATCTCTAACAAAAGCAGCGAAAACAGTATTGATCACTGATTGATCCAGGGCTTTACTCCATATACCAAACACAAAACCAATGCCAGACACCATGAACTCATTAGTGGTGATTTTCTTAAAGCTCTTTGCCACCTGCTGCAGTGCATCTTATTTGTGATGTGAGACTAACACATACCTGACATACAGGTAGTGAATCAGTATAAGTTGGAAATGCAGGTTTGCACTTCTCCTGCCTCTCTGAAGGCACCTTACATTGGTACCTGCTAAGACTGGAGAGTAACCTTTGGAGAACACTGTGATAAGTGCAGAAAAACATTCTGCTCCAAGGAAAATGACTGTGTGAGCACCCAGTCATTTCCAGCAATGCTACCTGACAGGCTAGCAACACCTCTTATGATTTCAATCCAAACAATCTCATTAGCTTCTCTGACAGAATCTATCAGAGGTAACATTTCTGTTGGCTTCACAATACAATTAAGGTGGGAGGAGACTTCCAGAATGATCGAAGAAACATTCACTTTAAAGAGATACAGGCAAAAACCCCACGGGAGTAATACTGGTTCTAAAAGCTCTCTTAATATGCAAAAAAAGGAGAAATATTTCCATAATGCTGCAGGCCATACCTGTGTCTACAGCTAAGGGAATTTCACTTTGAAGAATATGGATTGTAGGCAGCCATCCAAAGCCACGTATAAAAATATCTAACATAAGTCTGGGCTGCAAGACCCAGAAGTCTTTAGAACTAAGAAAGCGCAGCATCGTTTTAGCTGAGCATACAGAAAACCAAGACAAATTAGGTGCTGATACTGAAAACTCAATAAACACCTTTGTTTGTTTATTCATGAACCAAAATGGCATCTAAAAGACAACTCCATTATACTTTGCTGAGGATGTGGAAATCAATATTTTAGTGTTTTCTCCAATGTGAATAAAGCTCTACCTGCTTCTGTCCTTACCTGTTACAGAGGGCTTTCATCTGCAGTGAGGGCAACAAAAGGAATGGCTCCCTTGCCGTTTGTGGTATTCGCTATCATTGAAACCTCTCATAAGAGTCCTTTATGAAACCAGAAAGTGAGCCAAGGGAGCCCATAATAAATATAGACTAGCAAAGCCCTTTCGTAAATGAATGAATAAGTTATGGTAAACAGAAAATATTTGAATACTGAATGCTTACCCTGAAAGCAATTCCAGCACAAACATTTTGTTTTACTGCCACAGGTCATCATACTTACCTGAAATAATCAAAAGGAGGCTAGCAGCGCTGGAAACTGGAAACACTTTTTCCAGAGTCTCTCAAATATCTAGATACATTGCCCTACAGTAACTGTAAAACCAAAACTCTTTTTTTTTTTCCCCTTTTTTTGTTTGATTGCTTTTCAAGTTGTGAGTAGGTATATATTAATTAATCCCATAATGATTTCTGAAATCGTGATGGACTAGCTACAATCCTGCTCATCTAATGCCTCTGATTTCAGTGCACTACAATACCAAATGTTTGGTCTAAGGACTTCTAGTTGTACAGGGAATCACTAGATGTTCTGCCACAGTATCTGCGTTACTGAAGTCTATTTATCTAGAAAGAAACATTACAGGTTCAGACTACATTGTTGTTTTGTTACCAATAAAAAAAAAAAAGTTAAACTAAGGAATACTTATCTTTTAACTAAAAGTCATGTAAACCAAATGCTGTCTGTGTTCTCCATCCTGCAGCCCTTTACTTAGCAGCCTTTTCACTTGTGTGACGAGAGGCACCTGCAGACCCACAGAGCACAGGACGGGGGAACGCACTCAGATGTAACCCCTCCAAAAGATAGGTATCTATCCCACAGGAGTATCTTAAATCCTGTCTTTTCTAAATAGGCAAACATTTTGTATCCCTTCCCTAATCACCACTGTTAGAATGTTTCAAGAGAAATGAAGAAGTTTGAACTGCTCTAAAATCCATTGGGTGCTGCTGCAGGCAGGATGCCTCAGCACCTATTGAAAGCCTCTGGAGCCCTGGCGGGTACAAGAGGCCCTAAAGGCTAGCAGCACAGAAGGCTAATTTTGTTGTCATCAGACCCTGAAAGTAGTTAGCTTTCCCAGGGAAATAATAAGCCTTTTCTTGCATTTAATATTTAAAATGTGATTTAAATGTTAATTATTAATGCCAGACTCCTTTTTACTTCCATCAGTGAAAGCATACACTGCAGTCTATTCCATTTCCAGTGGAAAGAAAACTGTGGGCACCGTAGTCTTTTGTTATTAAAGCATTACGATAGCAGTGTGAGTCTATACAAATGTTAATTTGTCATCATTTTCTCGTAGGATAATATTTACAGTACTTCAGAGCGTGTGTGTGTGATCAGCACTTTGCACCCTCTTGGCGCCTGTACCTGAACGCCTGCGTTCACGGCGGACGCTGGTAAAATCCCGGTTCTCGCAGCGCTGACACGGCACGAAGGCTCACACAGCCACAGCCCAGTGCCAGTGCCACATTCCCTGTTCACAGCCCGCCCCAACTCCCACAAAGACTGCTCTTTATGACAGACATACCACTGCAACTCAGAGTATATGAGAGCCTCCGGGCAAGCCAGGAGTGCCAAGGTCTTCAGTTAACAATGGCCACCACTTTTTTTTTAAAACAACATTCTGAGGGTGTCAAAGCAGTAGCCTAGAAAAGCAGGACATGAGGAGAAGCAAGGTGACGGAAGAGAAATCATTCAAAGAAAGTCACAAAGAGCCAGGCCAAACAGCTAGACTGCATCACGCCTTGGCTCCCTTCCTTTTCTGAAATCCAGTGGAGCTGAAAACACTACAGCAGGTACAGCTGTACTCTACTGCAGGTACAGAAAAGTTGACACAGGGAAAAAACAAAAAAAGGCAAAAAAAACCCAACCTGTGCAGATAAAGCTACCAGAGAAGAATGACTAAAAATCCCGCAGCTTTTAGAAACACTTAGCAATTTTAATACAGCATAAAAGAAACTGGCAAAATATATTTCAAAGAGCATAAAAGGGAAAAAAAAAAAAACACAACTCATCTAGCACTATCATAAAAAGTGAAAAAAAATTTTCATTCTAATTTTACAAAAGAGAGATGAAAGGGTGCAATCACATAGATTTTAGAATAAGCTTTCTCAGTGTATATAGAATATACTTGAAAATGAGTCTCACTGCAACTAAAAGGGTTGGAACATAGGAGATGCCTGAAAGGCCACTTGGCCTATTCCCCTGCTTCGAGACTGGACTGCCCACAATCAGTATGACTCCTGGGGAATGGTTCGCTATTCTGTTCCTAAAAATCTTGATAAAGACATTTTTTCTTAGTGAAGAAGTAATGAAGACCTCTCCAGCACCTTCTCAACCTTACTCCAGTGTCACATTACTCTTTGTCTCTCAACGTTTTTTTTTTTCCCCAACGTCAAACTTGTATCATGTTTGCCATATTTAAAGCCCTCAGTCAGTAATCTGACACACTGTGGGTACTGAGAACAGATATATTATATAGAGTAAGATTCTACATACCTGATACCTTTTAATGGTTGTTGTCAGCCCACTCTTGGCTAAACAAACCACTCTTCCGTACTTGTTGCTGTTCCACTCAGTCCCCTCCATTTTTTTCCAAATGCACCTTTCTGGGTGGGGTGCAGTGCCCAAAACTGAGTGCTGCACTCCAGCTGATGTTTTACAAACGCTGCGAGTAGGGCAAAAGGATCATATCACTTCTCCTGCAGGATCATGCTGTGCTGGCTCAGCTTTCCATCGTGATGCTTGCCCCTCCTGTGAAAGCCTAGCACTGCTCTGTTTATGATTCATTACACCCTGTGACTTCTTTCCTGCTTATTTGTAGCTTACTGTTTTTCCCCTTGCCTGAATGTGAGCAGGTAATTACTCCTGCCCAAGTGTAATAGCTTACACTTCTCCCTGAATCTTATTATTCATTTAAGACCAGATAGTGTTTCAAAACTGTCAACTTCCTTCTGAATTTTAACCTTGTAGCCCCTTTAAGCCAGTAGTATCTGCAGGTGCATAAACACGCTAACTATTCCAGCATACCTGCCACTGGTGAAACTGATCCAACACTAGAATTTGGAGGAATAATGCTTACAAGAGGCCTTTCATTTTTTGACAAGAACCACAGACAACTATAGAGACTCCAACTATAGAGACTGCAGTCATCTTATATTAATTTATCGATGTTCTTTCCTTTTCCTTATGGGAATGCCATATGCAACACTGCCAAAAGCTTTGCCTCGGCTGGAATCTAAGCATAGGTCTTCATTTGCTTTTCCTCCAGGAAGGCCTTCTTCATTACCATTGAAAGTAAATGGATTGCTGTGATTTAATTTGCTTTTGACAAAATTATGCTGCCTCTTAATGACCACCTATCAGATGTTACTTGTCTCAGAGATGCTCACAAATTGTTTATTTATGCCAGCATTTTTTCAGGAAATGAACTTATGCAGACCTGCCTGAATTTCCTCCTGCTCTTCCATTCTCTCCCTCTGTTATGGTCAATGGACTACCAGCATATTTGTTTACCAGATCCCATTCATCACATTTAAGATTTCAAATAAACTTATTGATGGATTTGAGATTTCTTTAGTCACTTTAAGAAATCCTCTCTGACTAAAGCCATCACACCCAATTAACTGAGCTTTCAGCTCAGCTATATGTTTTTCTTCTCAGTAGCTTAGCTTTCATAGTTGGCAATTGGCTCCTGTTGCAATGGAGCCCATAAGTGTTTTTCTTTTTGAAGCAAATATCTACAGGTACAGGATAAGTACTATATTGCCTTTCCACATGCCCCCCAACTCTGCACAAGCTTCAGAGTAGCCTCCAGACCTTCTAGCCCTCAAATAAACCAGCATTGCAGAAAGCCAGAAAATTTGCATAACCATTTTTTAAAAAAAAAAACCAAAAACTTAAATCAGAAGGCTACACACCCTCCAGCCAAGAAATTACAGAAGGATTTTTCACTTTTGAAACAAATTAATTTCTGAATTTGTCTCCAGAACAGTTGACTTTACACAATCACACTCAGCTGAGATATCAAAAACATGTATGTGAGAAAAATCTGCCCATCAGATGCTGTGAGAAAAGGAAATAATAAAATAATTATTTACAAAAAAATCTTACACTGTATGAGACTCTTAACAAAAATTAATCTATGCCATAAAACATCAGAATACTTGCAAAAAAAAAAAAAAGGAAGGAAGTAGCAGCAGAAATTCTGCTTGGGGGTGCAGGCAACTACAGAAAACATATTCCTGACCCTGCATTCATCATGCAGGTGAAGCCCTGCTTGAAAACATGAGCTGGAGCAATAATCTGATCAAGTTCCCAAAGCTTCGACAAGATTATAGACTTGCTGTGAGACCAGCCAGCATGTCCCAAAAGGGTCTTCACCAGCTGAGAGGTGGGAAATGAAAGGTCTACCCCTACATCTTGAGAACCTCACGCAGACACCCCAGCAACACAGCACCAGACACGAACCTGGTTCTGGCTAACTTATCTTTTTGCTGGAAGTGACATGCAGGCTGACTGTTGGTTTATCTCCTCTCATTTGTGTTTCAAAACACAGCCTTTTGAACAAATCACCTTCCTCACACATCCAGCAAGGCAGAGGGAGTGCCGAAACAAGGTGTGGGAAAGCAGTTTCACAGAGTTATTACACAGAGCATGTAACCCTTCAAGACTGTTTTGTATGCAACTACATCACACGCCATAAAACAAATCAGTAATTCCCATCTCTAAGAAGAAATGTATCTCTAATCCAACATTCACCTCAATAAAGGATAATACTGCAACTACACAACTGTGAAGTCAACGTGCCATAAATCACTGCTAGAGCTCTCCCTTTTCAAAGAGAGAGAATATTTTTTTTCTATAAATTAACTTAGGAGAAAGACAGACTTAACCAGTGAATCACACTTATCTGTTGACTTTAAATAATTCCAAGTACTTCAGAGATCCTTGAATATCTACAGTAAGGTAAAATTTGACATCATATGCTGTACGGAGTCATCTAATATTGACAGAAGGTTTGAAATACTATGGTTGAGTAAAAGGTGAGAAGGTTGTTTGAATTGTCTATAACCATATGCAATGCCCAACCTTCGTTACAGGTTTTGAAGTTCTCTGCATGGTGAGGAACACACATTCCTCTGCAGCCTCTTGCTCCGTAGAAGTAACTAGAAGAAACTGAAATTAATTACTACAGGTAAGTTTGGAATAACCTTGTACAGCTTCTATCACCGCTTATACATTATGCTTCACTTCTTCTGACACCAGTAAGGGCTGTGCTGGAGTTGCTGTCTTTGCATGGTAGACTGACACAGCCACAGGGAAACCTGCACTTTTGGAACACTGTGAGTTGGAGTACCACCAAACTTGAGACACGCACAAAAAAGGATACAGGATGGAAGTACCAGGACTAAGGAGACAATGTCTTTTTTGGAAAGTAAGGCCCTGTCATGACAGACACAGGTACCAAGGGTCACTTTCCTTCTGCAGTAACTTCCAGAGCATGACCTTGAGAGGAATCACAAAGAAACATTTCAGCATTATACAGCTCCAGTTCAATGCAATTTGGAGCATGATGATAGACTTTGTTCTCGTGAAAATTATAAAGCATTAAATCTGTATATTTGAGTCAGGCCAGTTTCAGCAGTTAAACATTGCCTTAGGCAACTTTCTTACACGAGGAGAGGAAAAGGTTCACCTACCACTGGCTTTTATAGCTAGTGAAATGAAACCATAAATATGGTCTGGAGAAAACAAATTTTCACATTGTTCATATATACTGTAGGTCAAAAGGGCTGTGCAGAATTGGTCTGTGCCCCCAGCCAAGTCCTCTCTAAAGTCACCGGTAAGAATTAGCCACACAGCAAGGGGGGTAAATACATGAAGAAACGTGGGGTTTAACGAACGACTAAATATGCCACCTTAGATATTTTAGATACGTACTGTAATTGCACTATACCAAAGAATAAAAACAAATGCATCAGAAGACCTTAGAAAAATCTGCAGAGGACCTAAAGACTGACTGCAAAGATTGCCCAAGAGAGTCCTCACAATAGGAAGTAAATGCTGAATACATGCAAAATAGCTGTTTGGGGGATGAACTCTTGGGCAAGAGAGCAGGTTGGTGTCTCAGCCTACTCCTTGTGCAGGAAAACGTGTTTAGAGGAAGTAAGACAGGACACAAAACAGTATACTCTCTTGACTCAGCAGGTTCAGCACCTTAGCACAGGCACCTTGCACTGTCTCAGAGCACTCTAGCTCCCAAGGCCAAAGGCATGGGGAGAGTTACTGCTCAGAGATTCTTCTGTGCATTACTGCTTGGTATTTGCATAGCAAACATCTACTCCCTCCCTCTGGCACAACCTTGTAACAATGACCTGTGCCTAACTTTTTGCCATTTGAGTACCTACTTTCTCAGTTCCTCCTCATTTCTAGTGTAGTCATAGCAATACCAAGAGAAGAAGACAGCCTTAGTGGCATCCGCAAAATCAACACACAGACATTTAAAATAATTTAACATGTACAATGATGCATGGATCTATTCAGCAATTTATGATAATCACACGTTGTAAGTGATGATCCTATACTTAGTTTCCTGGTCATGTTCTTTCAGAACACAACACACTAATCCCTGTATGTTCTTGCAAGGGTATCCATGACAAGCAACAATTTCACCAGGCGTTTTTCAAGTTACCTGACCTGAAAGATAGTATTTCTCTATGCTGCCATGACTGTAACACCTGAGAGCCTCAGAAAAAAAATGAAGGAACAGCCTCTGAAATATAGTCTTTATCTTACAGATATAGATCTCAGTTACAGAGAGCTCAAGGGTAGATTTAATTTCACTGAACACTACCACGCATAGAGCTAAGCTTCTGCCCCAAGCCAGTCATTGAAGCTCCCTCAAAAGCTAATGAAGGAAATGTACTTCCGAAGGCCACTTAATTACATTCCAAAATGCCAAAGAGAGGTAGGGTGAACTACTGCTGGCAGCCAATCAGTCTCTGCCTCCTACGATTACTCAGGAGGTCTAAATGTCAGTTTAGGCTTCATGCCTTACTTCTGCACACTTAGACTGCAATCCCCCACCTATTTCAGGACATCTGAGTCCATTTTTCCATGTCTGAAGCATATCATCACTCTTCCTTCCTCCAGGAAAGCCTTCAATCCTATGCAGGGTACCTCAAAGGGAAGGGGCCTCTGCTGATCACAATCCAGTCTATGAAATTTTCCACTAAAGCCCTTAGGATGAAAAATTGTAGACAAGAATAAAAGTAATAAGGTGCAGTATGACTTGAAATGTTAAAGAATTTCACTTTTTCCATTAGATGAATGGATGACTTGGCTAGTCAGGAAACGTGCAGATGTCAGCCTGACTCCTACCCAAATATTTTGTGGTACGTCAGCAGCAGGCAGGATGCCAGGATGCTTAATGTTGACATTATCTACCTGTGACAGCTTCGACAAGGAAATGTTAGCTGGGGAGGGAGACCCCATGTACATCTGTTCATCAATCCTGCAGAACAGTAGGAAGCCTCAGAAACGGTGATGGAACTCATGAATAACCTGAGAGCACAACAGAAACCGGTTCTGGATTTCCAAACTCTAATCGGGCCCACCAGGTTTGGCACTGTGTCTAGTACAGAAGAATGCAAAGCACAGAAAACCTCATCAATAGGTATTTAATCAAAAGTTGGAGCTTTTTCTGACACCTTCCACTGCAACAGTACAGGATCATCCTCAGCTGGATTTTGCAAATGAGCAAAGTGTACTACTAAAAAGTTTTCTGGTTATTTTTTTTCCTATTAAATCATATTCTTTCCTAACTCTTTTCTCCCTCCATTATTTGTGTTTATGATAATTTCTTTCAGTGTTATAACTCTCCGGATCTGCATAATAAAATTTATTTCACTCCTACTCTTTTTCTAGACACTTTCCTGCCCTTTTTAATACCACATAACATGAAACAACGACATGCTTCAACCTTTGGAAAGTGAATTTAAAGCACTCTATACAACTCATAAAATTTAGCTCACCTGTGTACATAAAAGCTTGAACTTGGTAGCCTCTCTGTGTGACAGGCAGGCACTTTTGTTAGGCATGTTTTTCTAGGCTTAGTTACTATCATACCATGTCACTAGAAAAAGGCTAGGCTGGAAGACATTGGGGAGAAAGGTATTTATCACACAAAGGTATTTGTCTATTTATTTGTCCATTTATTTGAACCATCTGCTAGCAGCAAGCATTCCAAATAAGAAATGTTTCTATCCTATCATATCTCACTAGCTGCCACACCTTTCTATTGCCTTTTCCTCTTAACTAGGCTACAGCCCAAAGTGTAAAACGAATTTTGGCACTACTTGCTAGGCAAATTTTAAGAGGCTCTAATCTATTTTGGCAAACCATTTCCAAGGAAGCGCTGTGTCCTGCTTTTCAGAGGACCTTTCCTAGAAGTTTGAGCTTCATGATGCCAACGTAACTCAGGTGCTAAAGAGCAAGGGAGGAAGAGGGACAAGAGGCATGCTTGTAATTCACTAGTAATGTGGAGTTCAGTGATAACCTGAAATGTGAAGGTTTTAACTGCATGCGTTAACTAACTGGAGAGAAGTGAAGCTGTCATAGACCAAGTACGATCCAAAATTCATGTTGCTGTTGCCGATTCTTTATCTCTTATAGAAATTAAAAGCAGAGAAGAAAGATCTCTTAAAAACAGATTATACTTATGCAGTCTCCAATGAGAAATCACAAGGAAGACGGCGTTCATCCTTTCTGTGGTATGGAGTCACGTAAAGAGTGACTCAACACATTCCATCTTGCCTTTGTAACAGTCAACAATACTTTGATAAATTAGATGAAGTTTATTAAATATATGCACTGGAAAATTAAGTCTTTAATTTAAAGTCTTCCATAAAAGCATATTTTTAATGTTTCCTCCCTTAGAGATTGAATTTTTATCAGCTAAAGCAAATAACATGTAGCTGAATGAAATTAGTGGGATGCTCCTGAAGCAAATCTAACCTGAAACAGCTTTTCGGAGAGCTTAAGTACTGTCTTGACAACTGATTTAAACACACAATTCACAAACTCTTAGATCAACTCTTTTATATCTCCATCTACACTGCACAAGTTACATTTCAGACACTTCGGCATTTTCTTAAACATGAATGAAAAAACGTATGCTTCACAAAAAAACAACTGCAATGCCAGTGTTCCTCTCTGTATCCCACATAATCTGAAACACAAAGTTAACGGGGGAAAAAAAAAAAAATCAGAATTTGGACCACTTAAAATGCTCCTGTCTGTCTTTTTGCCTAAGCTGTGGTGAAATCTGAATCCTGGAGACACGTAGCCTTAACAGAATGTTAAGCATTAAAAGGAAATGTTGAGTGTACCAATTTAATTTGTTTTAGCAGGACACTAGGAAAGAGCCAATACTTGAAGCATCCACACCAAAGCAACGCAAAGATTTAAAAACCACAGACACATTAAATAATAACTTGAAGGGTAAATAACATCTTGAAGTGATTAGGAAACCAATAAGGTCTGTGGCCTTTACTCTGGACCAGGATTAAACTATTAATCTAGTTCTGTGGTGGCTGGCTGGGATATGACATACTTCTACATTTTGTACTTAACATAGATTTCCCAATCTGGTCTGCAACATACCTACATTAAACCACATTCCGTAGGTAAACAATTTATTTTTCAGAGCTGGCTGTCACAGTACTGCAATCATAACTGGATATCCACTTAGTAACTGAAGGTTGTGACAGAAAGAATACAAACTTTGATAATGTAAATTTTAAGGCTGACCTTGTCATACCGATAGTTTCACAGCCCTAGAGGCATATGATCAGTATCTACCAAAATCAGAACCTTACACAGGCTGGGTTTTGTCTCTGTATTTTAGTATAAATCTGTAGGAAACAGCTAATTCAAACTCTTTATAATACTTAATGCACCTCAGCATAGAAAGAAGACAAAGCAATAATCAGCAGGCAAGACCTTCTGAAGAAAGTTTGTGCACCTCACCAAAATAGGATGGCACATGGACAGCTACTACATCTAATACTCTAAATTCAACCACCAGCTCCAGAGACCTCTGCAGTTCTGATGACCAGAAACTGGAAAGATGCATCAGGAACAGATCACTTCATACTTGCCCTACCTCCTACACTCTTTATTTAAGGCTGTCCAGAGAAGCTACAGCCTCAGTTAAAGCAAATACACCAGGATCTATATAGCTTGGAAAAAATGACAGCTCATTCTCTTACTGGTCGGCTCTCCTCTATGTGTATTACATTCATTTTAAAATTGCAAGGTTTAAAAAAAAATATGTGGATGAAATGAGTTAAATTCCATCATATTACAAGAACAAGTCTAATTCTTTTTCAGAACAATGCTCAGTGCATGCACAGAAAAGGCACTCCCAGCACATACTGGGACATACTCGAATTTTCCAGGAGTACTTTGACAGATACATTATAATTAAGTTAATCCAAATACATTGCAAGGCCTCCAAATAATAAGAAATGTTAGTCCAATACAGCCACCATAACTTTTCAAAGCATTTTCAAGCCTTTCCCACAAAGTGTTTCCAACACTTTTAGGATGACAGTATAGTTCATGGAGGAAGTAGATTCCATGGCCAGTCTGAAATACAAGTTTCCCCCACAGATAATGTCTCTGAAAACAGTATTGGTTTGGGGAGATTTTTTTTTTGACTCTTAAACAGTCAAGACTAACTGTATTCTTTCACAGCTGACAGCTGAGTCCCAGCATATCTCTATCTCCATGTAGAATGACTATTTTTAAGCCAACAATGAATCACCAGCAGGAGGACAAGACAATACACTGAAGCTCACATTCCAGGTAGTTGAACTATAGAATCTCTATTCAGTAATTTGGTTATTTCTGGAAGAAATGAACTACATGAGCACCAGGTGCGTATGCTAACAGAATGACTTTGTGTTTTAATTAAGCAGTATTTCCCTACTTGTTTACCCAACTTTTTAAAGACTGTTAAAAAAAAAAAAAAACAACAACAAAACAACCAGTAATCTTTCTTTCCCAGGCTATAAATAAAAGATCTCAAAAACTTTAAAAAAAGTAACAAACAGACTTATTAGATCCTATACATATACAACAAACACTTGCTAGGTACAATTTCATAAAGGAGCTTCTCTAACAGATGGTGTTATCTGAACTCCCATCAAAAACTGTTTTGTCTCAGACAATATCACTGATTCTACTGAGTGGAATGTGTGATGAGAAATTTTACACTGACTTCCATGCCTGTCACAAAACTGATCTAACCCAGCAGATATTGTAAACCAGCTCTGGAGCCCCCAGCACAAGAAGGACATGGACCTATTGGAATGTGTTCAGCAGAGAGCCACAAAAATGATCAGAGGGCTGGAGCACCTCTGCTATGAGGACAGGCTGAGGGAGTTGGGGTTGTTCAGCCTGGAGAAGAGGAGGCTCCGGGGGGACCTTATAGTGACCTTCCAGTACCTGAGATTGGACTACAAGAAAGCAGGGGAGGGACTATTCACAAGGGTTTGTAGTGACAGGACGAGGGGTAATGGCTTTAAGCTAGAATAGGGGGGATTTAGGTTAGATGTTAGGAAAAAGTTCTTCAATATGAGGGTGATAGATCACTGGAATAGGTTGCCCAGACAGGTGGGGTAGGACCCATCCCTGGGGACATTCAAAGTCAGGCCAGATGAAGCTCTGAGTAGGTTGATCTAGTTGGAGACGTCCCTGCTTATGGGAGGGGGGTTGGACTAGATGACCTCTGGAGGTCCCTTCCAGCCCAGACACTCTATGATTCTATGATTCGAAGAAAAGAAGACAGATTTACTGATACACTGACTTCCTAAGTTGAAGCAACAAATACAGGATTTTCCTGAAAGGATTTACAACTTCTAGACCTCATGACTACCATGCATCACTCCAAAGGTGGTCTGAGAGAAGATCTGCTGCTGCACAACTGGCCCCACTTCTGGCCTGAGTCCTCCACAGTTACAACTGTTATTGCTATTATTCAGCAGTTCCTCAATTACTCTGTACTGCTCAGTACTATTTTCTGCTGTGGAAAAGCATTATTATGTTTGCAATATTGTTATTACAGAACTGCAAATAACAACACAGCCAAAACACACTTGCTATTTCTTTCTGTATATTCACAGCTTTATCCCTGGGCTTTGCCTATTCACTCCAGTTGAAGAGAGAGAATTGAAAGGGAAACAAGTCAGTTCCCAGGCAGTAGAAACCCTTAGGCCTGAAGGGGATTCAGCCAGATGGGACACAAACACCTAAAACTACAGAGAGAACGAGCCAAATTCAGAAACAGGGAGTGCGGCTGCAACTCCGCTAAGTCCCCTTCTCCAGGCTGCGCCCAGGCGGCACCTCTGAGCTTCCTCCAAAGAACACAACACGCTCTCCACGTGAGAGACTCCTGTACATTCCACCTTTGGAAAAGAAACTTGTTAAATGCTTAAAGAAAATAACACACATCAAGCAATGCTTAACAGAAGGAATTTTAAGCAGCTTTTTAATGTCATTCTTCATGCAAAATTATACCAATCCAGATTCTTTTGCATCTATCTTAAATGTAACTCCACTAGAGAGAAGTATTTCCCAGAAAGTGGAGAGAAAATCATCCTATATTATGGGGGGGATGTGTCAAGAACATGTCACATGGCTATTGAACAGAGAAATGGAACTCACAGGAAAATCTGCAGAATTTTTCCAAGACCTAAAAGCCCCATTTTCACTTCTCTTGGGTAGGCATAACTTTCTTTTAATATTTCGATAAGGAATTTGTTTTTTTTCAAGGTTCTCTCTGTCCATTGTTTGTGTGAGATTTGTCATTTTCTGCCACTCTAGCACTCACACTGCATCTTGGAAAAGCTATTTCAGCAATTTTCTCAGAAATAAGGAACATATATAAATCAAGGTTTGTGAAGAACAGTTAGCAAATACAGCTGACAGTCCAGATGCTGATCTGTCTGTAATCTTAAAAATAAAAAAATAGTAATATATTCAGAGCATGTGGTTTCTTTTGAAACAGCCATAGATCAGGCAAACAGACCAAGAAGCCATTTGGCTTTTTTCTCCCTTAAAGCAAAGATTTGATTTTAGAGGCACACATATAAAAGCCATCTAGCCTGAATCAACCTCACCCAATGACTTTCCCAGTTCCTCAAACTACCAAAATACCCAGTAAAAAAGCTATCTTGAGAGAGAGTAGTTATTATATTGGCAGGATTTGGCACAATGTATTTTTGCTAGAATTTATCAGAGGTATGATGGAGTCTCTCCATACCTATGCAAAAGTCAGTGCCTTTGAAGCCTGTATTTTCTTCATAGCTCCGTAATTTGTTACTATCACTTGTGGTTTACTTGCTCTGTGTACTTCAATCTGAACAAAATTAAAGATAAAATACAAGAGATTTTAATTGAAAATGGAACCTATTGAAATCACAATGGACTTCATAGGAGGCTTTTATTCCAAGGAGTCTATAAATAAACATCAGGGAGGAAAAATTGCCACTTTTAAAAATCATACGTTTTAGAAAGACCCTAACAAACACAATGTACTATTCAAAACATTAGCAAAACAGAAGGTACACTACTCAGAGAATAACCACGACCAAATATCTGTGATCCAGCTGTGCAAGAGATGGAATAGGAGTTTTTAAGAAGAGTATTACTTTTAGGTTTATTATATGCTTTATCAGTAAACATCAAGCAAATCTGCTCAAACATTATCTCATGTTCCTCTTTTCTCCTCTTCTTTTTCTACTTGACATTCATGTATTTTCACAGCAATTCTCATGTCAATACTCCTCAAAAGTTCAGATTTTAACTCAATAATTGTTCAGTTACAATTTTATAAAATAAAGCAGTCCTTATGTTCCATGATCAACAATGACTGCCAAAAGATGCAAAATATTAACCAAGAGGAAGCCAGGCAGAGTTTATCACCTCTGGCCACACAGAATTTCTCAGAAAACATACTCAGCAAACAAGGAATTTTGCCTACCATCAATTGGTGTTCTGCATGAGCTCTACAGTCAAGTGATACAGATGATGGAACAGGATTTAACAAGAACTTCTGCCTTCACTGAGGATGGTTACATAGCAAAACAACTCACTCTCTGCACAGCCTAATTGTGCTCTGAGTTGGTAAGTGAAAAACAAAACAATGCAGACATTTGATTCCAGCTGAAAGTAGCTTATTCTCGAGAGAAATATTATTTCTGTAGAAATGTGAAGTATGCAAACAAGTACGCTGCACTTTTGCTTTCTTCTTTCATATTGAGCCTCCCAGACCAACAGCATCAATTCACAGTAGGATTCACCTAGATGGCATTTAAAGAAATTATGTGACACTGACTTTTTTCTTCCTAAACCAAGACAAAATTAGGTAAGAAAATTAAGATTGTAAAAGCAGGATTTTTGAGAAATTTCAAGATCTTACAGAAATATTTTTTTTTCCCATGAAAAAAACTAGCACTTACAATCAAGGCATTTAAGAATATGCCATCAGACAGCAATACACACATAGGTATGATCAGACACATGAAAGAAATATATACTGACTGACAAACAAAAATTTACTAGAGAAGGAACAGAACAATGAAGCATGTCACTGAACATGCACCCAAAGTGCTAGCATCTCAGAAAATGCCTGTGTGTGCAAGTTACCTAATATCCTACCTTCATAAGATTAATAGGTTTGCTTCCGTATCAGAAAAGCAAGTTTTAAGTCTGACTGAACTCACTGTGTAGTTGCTGTGGAAAAATACCAAATTCAATATTTTTTTTTCCCCCCCCCTCTCCTTCTATTTACTTTGAATAGATTTATGGCAATTTTAGTAGCTAATCCTCCTCCTCTTGTTTCTTACTAAGTCATTTAAACATTACAAACTGATATATTATTACGCATATTGGTGAAAATATTCAGAATTTCACTGCTGTGCTGCTCAGTAGGAAAATCACTGTACACAGATTGGGGTTTTATGGTCCCCCCAAGTCCAAATTTACAAAGCCCAGTGATGCCACCAAGAAATATATGAGCTTGCTGATGGTAGATTTTTACTTCATGAAACAACTCCTTTTTGTCATTTGGGTGACATATACTACACTGTTTTTGCTGGAAAAAATAATTTCTTGAAGTGCACAGTGTTTTTCATATCAGCCTTATGGATTTTCTTGCAATCATATTTTAAGTGTTATCTTCTCTGTGCTAAAACAGTCAGAATTTATTGGGGAAGAAAGTTTGAAAAACCTTTCTAGCAGAAATAGATATATTCCAGCTGAAGACCTTTAGCATTACTCAGATTTTTGGAATCAGATAGATGCAATTTCATTTACCGAGTGTTTTCTCTGTGTTTTGCAGCAGGATAACATCAGGAACAAAACAAAACTGATTTATAATGTAATGAACATGGAAACAAAATGTATTTAGAAATCTGATTTTATGATTTGAGTCCAGGTGAATTCAGAAACATCAAGACAAGCCAGTAAGAACTGATTGCTGTGGTGCATGGCAATATTTGATGATAGAAATCTACCACAGGGACTGTGTAACTTCTTTTGGCTCACTTTTAAGTGCGTGCCCAGTTTTTAAAACCTGCAAGAAAACCCAGAGTGAAGAAAAAATCATTTGAGAATATTTTGTCCATCATATGAGTTAAAATGAGTTATCTGAATAAAGCTTTGAAACATGGCCTAGCAGAAAGACAACTGACCTTTACCTTTGGCAATTCTGCTTTGGGTCACTACATTCACAGTAGGTCACTGGAAACAATTAACTATGTTCTACTGGACAAAGTAAGGTGGCCAAAAGAAAATTCCCTTGCAGCGTAACTCTCAAGAACAGTGCAACATGAAAGCCAGGCTCCTTCATGGCTCTTGTGGGGACTGCGCCAAAGAGAAAGGCAACAGGAAATGTGAGAAAATGAGACACAGGGAACAAAAGTCCTCTCCACAGCTCTTTCTTGCTAGCCCCCAATACACTTCAGGCTGCAAGTTACTGAACAACCGTGGCTGCTACAACTTGCAGCAGCTTCCCCATAGGTACTCGTGTAGACCATCTGAACGTCTTCTGCTGATAGCCCTTCTGCTAATTATCAGGGAATGCAGACTCCTGGTTTAGAACAAGCATCGAACTTCTAAATGGCTACAGCTAAGTGGCAAAAATTCACCTACAACATTAGGGAAGAGTCAGCTTGGTCCAAAATGTGCAGTAGTAGCTTGTAAACACAACCCAGGAGGAAACAGGAGAGTAAGTCCAGGAGGAGGAGGAGAGAAGCCAACCAGATCACCAGGACTGTCTGAGTGAAGACAGGAAGTTACATGATAACTTGTTGCCACACAAAAGAAACATCTATTCCTGCATTTGGAGCTGAGGAAGGGAAGCAGATGCGACTGCAGAGCTGTACAGTGTTGCTTGCTTTTCCTCTGTACCTCCTTATCCCAGGATTGGAGCCGGCACACCGCATCCTCCTTTTTTCACCACCCCTGAAGGTCTGAGAAGCAGCTCCAATGACACAGGGCACCGTTTGCTGGGCTTTAGTGGATGCCAACTTGCAGCGAGGTGGAAAGACTGAGTGGAAACCAGCAGTACCCTGAGCTGGGAGCAGAGCACTGCAGCTGAAAGAGGCCACAAAAACCTATTGTTGAGCTACAGAAGGGGTGATTTTCCACAACGCTGAGAAATTAGACACCACAGGAAGCAGACCTCTTGTAACATTACCTGGGAGAAAGATTCATCTCTTTAACCACCCAGTCTAAGCCAGTCATCTGGACTCTTTCTGTAATTGATGGAAAGAGAGAAATACCACAAGAGGTGATTCAGCCTACCAATTTTAGGTTATTACCTTAGGATGATATAAGCCATCCTCTGGAGGTGCCTATTCTTTTCTATTGATGATTGAGGGAGCCCAGAGCAGTTGCCAAGGCCAGCTGTTAGATGATAATCAGGTTAGGCGAGACTGAACGAGCAATTACAGAAAACAAACTGGAGACTTGTTTTTCTGCCAATGACCAGGCCCAACAAGAATGATACAGCCAGCAGAAAGAGAAACCAATACACAGACTGTGTTGTAATCAGAAACATCGTGACATGAATGACCACCGGGGGTACAAACAAGTCAATCAGCTGGTACATAAATGACATCACCCCAACGATCCCACAAAAGATGTGACTCAGCCCACAACAGGTGGTACAAACAGTGAACCAAGGTTTCCCATGGTTGGCATGGGAAACAGCCAAACCATAAGAAAAAGGTGCCCACATGGTGACTCTCACCCAATTGACCTGCATTCACAAAGGTCTAAACAGACCAGGGCCCAGCTCCAGGGAGAGTCAGGAGCATCTGCTCTGCGGAGTGCACTCCACAGAGCTTCCTGATTCAGGGAAGACCTCCTGATTCCCTGCAAGTGGTCCCCGCTTTTATCCCCAAGCAGACACCTGACCTTTGTCAACTCACTGCGGGACCCCTGGGGCTCATTTCCCTTCTGGCTCTCCCTGCAGGGCCAGCCACACCCTGGGGGTAAGCTATAAGGCAAACTCACCACCTCTGTATGAAGGGCTGTGGGAATCACCCATATGTCAACCTTAATTCGGGGCTCGGGGTTCAAACCCCAGCATTTCACTTGTCTAGTTCAAGAATTGGTCCCACAGCCTTTTCAGCAACGTAGGAGATATCGACCAAGATACCCTGCACAGAGATTTCCTCTTGCTGAAATAACTTCCATATTTTCTTTTTCCCTGCAGAAAAGCAGAACTGAGGTCATAGGAAAGGCACGCCTACATACTTCAAAAGACACAGAAATGGAGAAGGATGGCAGAGGAAGCACAGAAGATGAGTATGCACCAATATATGATTCCAGGATGTTCCTGTAAAGCTTTTGCAGGGCCTTCCACAGTGCTCGCCTGTTTTCAGAATCTGCACTTACAATCTGCAATTTAATTTATTCAGAGAGGATAAGGACAGAGAAAAAATACTGGGTTCATTGGTAAATAAGCAGTTTGTGACACGTTTCAGTTGTGGACATATGCAATAAGTCACAAAATGTTCGTGCATTAGCATTTCTAAAGCTTCAGGTAGTACTTACAGTAGAAGCTTTTCCTTCTTGCTGGGAGAGAGGGACAGACACCTCTATTTAAAGTAACAACAAACACAAGAACATTAGAAACACAAAACCACTGTGTCCATGACCCTAACCTAAGGTAATAAATGCATATAACTTTGTTTCTAAAACTCAGCCTTGTTCCACGTGTGTTGACATTCACACACATGTGTGTGGACCTGCATGTTGTCTGCAGATGTCCTACAGCAGTTACAGCCTAAAGAATTCAGTGGCAGAATTGCCACTAAAGCCCAGAGAGGTGACCTTTAGATGTCATCTTGTCTAGGTCTCTGCCTGAAGGTAAACTCCATCCTCTCTGTTTTCCCTAGCCAGCCCACTCCTGTCATTATCCCTGTTATCATCAGTTTCCCCAATGCTAAGCTCTCCTGCCACAATTTCAACCCGCTATTTCCTATCCTGTCTGCAGCAAATATATGGAATATTGTCTTACCTCTCCTCTGCAGCTTTGCTTCACTTACTGTCTCCTTTCTATCAGCAAACTTTTTTGGAGGAAAGGGGAGATGCCTAGCCAGCAAATTTCCATCTCCTCACTAGTAGAAGAACAATGTTCTTAGATATAGATTTTGGGTGAGTGATGCCCTAATTTATATCTAAGAACTGGTATCTGGTACAGATAAAAGTATTCTAGTATTGGTTAAACCTGTTTTGTCTATGTAATTGATAAACGTTCACTACGTGTAGCCTGTAAATGAAGGCAAGGCCTGTGTAAGTTTTCTAGGTTGTTTCATTTTCTAATCCAAATTTTAACTAATTATGTTCTTAATCTCTCTAGCTCTGCCTCATTGCAGCAATTATTTGCAATGAAGTTGATGCCACTTGAGAGATGGTCAATTTTTGATTCAGAGTGAAGCAACTACTAGTTATAAACAACTGCCCGAGCAAGTGAATTATGTGTCAGACTGGCCAAGTCCAGTCAACAGGTGGTGTTTTCCTGTATTCTCCAGTCAAGCTTTGCACTGGAATTATTGGTGTGTCTGTACATACGCACGTTGGGCTTGGTTGATTAACCCAAGGTATTCAGCTATGAAGGCTAGCTTGTGCAGTGTCACCTAGAACTATCTCATGGAGCCATTAGAAGCAAGCTGTTTTGTTCTCTCAGCTCGTACTTGCTGGGACCAAATGTCATCACTTTCTGCTTTCTGTGACAGGTATGCCCTGAAATTCTGACCCTTACCTACTGCTGTAAATTCATCTTCCTCATGACTGTATCTAATACATGAGCAATGTAAAACATTTTTAGTTTTCTTAGACCCTGTTACAAACATGGGGGCTGAGGCATTATGCTCAGGAAACAAAAAAACCTGAAACAGGAAAAAGATTTGTAGTACAAGAAATGGGAGAAAAAAAAAAAAGAAAGGAAAAAGGGAAAAAAAAATTATTATAGTATATCTATATTAAAGATCTATTCAACCAACTATGGCAGCACTCCAGCAACACACAGTAGTTTGAGCAGAACTTTAAATATGTGAGTTGTCAAACAGAAGTCAAGAGCTCAAGAGATTTGCTGGACAGGGAACTAAATAAACCACACGTATTATTTCATTTAAAAACAGATTTGTTCCATAAGGCCTTCCTGTGAAATATTCTAGATCATGAGTCCATAGAAGTCAGCATTGATTTTCCTATCAATGAAAAACAAGTGAAAAAATATGCAGTGAAATGACAGGGATCACCCAAAAGATTTATGAGTTATGCAGTGATTTCAGTTATTTATAAACTACTTCACTGTTTTTTCTGGGATGAACTTAGGTCCAAGTCCTTACTGCAGGCCATCCAACCAATATGAGCATCATGAAAAATCATTTTAGTCTAAATCACAGATAAACTGGCAGAAGTCATGCCTGAAAACAGAAAGCATCATCATTTCATCAACAAACTTCCTCCCATACTTTAATGATATCCTTCTTTAATTTTCTACCCTGCTTTCTTAAAGCATATACTTCTCATTCCTCTGTGCTGAGCATAACAGATGATAGGCTGATAGTGTTCAACCTCTGAAAACTCCATTAAAAAAGCATTAAGATTGTGACACACAACAATAAAAGCAATGGAGAGCTCAGTCCCTGGAGAAATGTACCGTACGTCCCCCCACACTTACCCAACACAACAGATTATGCAGTCAGGGTGCTGAATTATGCTGAGGTGTTGAAAAAAGTAGATATGCAAGGATATATTGGAAACTCAGAGGTTAAAGATGGGACTACTCATATATTTGTTACTATTATGTGTCAGATGCACAAATAAAGCAGGATAATCAGCAATCTACTTAAAATGAAAAATAGAAAACTTGTCCTTTGTAATATTTAAATTACATTTACAGTAAGACAATGCGTAACCCTATTACTGCATTAAGGAGTATGCTTTTTTATTCTTATTTTCCTTTTCCTCTCCACTTCCCTGCCTACCTTTTATCTGTTTCACTAAGAGTACATATACAAAAAATTATGCAACTGCCAGCACAAGCCTTGGGGAAGTTGAGAGGAACTTCAGTGGACACTGGCTTTTCAGCTGCTGACTGACCTATTTGAAAAACTGCATCACTCCAGAAAAATGTGAGCATCACAGCCGTTAGAAAGCTACATCTTTCATCAAAATTCTGCCTTCCTAGGGCCTGCTTGCTGAGACAAGCAGCTTGTGGCTGTGCTTACAGCAAGCTCTTGAGAACAACTGATCAGAAACTTGGATTCTAATGGTCACAGTCTGAATTTCTTCTTTTAGCATAGCAGTTCAGCAAGCTGGAAAACTATGGTTTGTAAATAAATCCTGCAATGAAGACAGTCCTCCCTTTGGTCTTTGGGATAGTTTTAATCTACTTCTTAATCTTAAGAAATCACTACAAACACCAGAAAAAGGACTGTCAAGGCTACTCATTTGCTTCTGTTCCAGCTGTGTGCAGGGAGGATGGTTCAATTCCAAAGGAACCAAACTGGTCAAAGCAGATTCACTGGAGCAGGAATAGATGGGGCTCAAAGGCATCACTGAAATTCATTGCAACCAACCTCAGTGGGTTTGCAGCACATCATTACAAAACTTCAGCTCTGTAAACAGTGAAAGAAAGGCCCTTAAGTCTCAGCATAGAACTCAGGAGGAAAAGCCCCAAACCCAAACAGTGCCAGTAAAGCAAGCAGCCTCACCATGTCAAGGTCCTACCTTAAGTAACCTTGACCCATCACTGCTTTTTATGTGACTGAAACAAAAACTGGGGTTGGCATTTTCTAACTGCCAACATTTTGTCCTAATAAATGCTTTAAAAATATGCCCTAACTATATAAAATAATAAATCAGGAACATTTTAAAGATATACAGTCTGTGGATTGATTTGTACTTGTCACATTAAGCGATGTAAATTACAGGCCCGTGGTTTTTTAAGAGTAAAATTACACTCAAATTACATTTCCTCTATAGATGTGGAAGAGTTCTGAGGAGGTCGGTAAGCACACACATCAGCTCTGCGAGGGGCGGCACGGAGCACGGGCTCAGGAGCCAGCGGAGCCCCTGCTGGCGGCACAGCTTGGCACACGACCAGGGCTTCCCAGCAAGCCACTAACTCAGGTCGGGCAATGAGCACCAAGAGCAGTGCAACAAGAGAAATCGGCAGCTGGAAAGCATGAACCAAAAGAAAAGATTAAAGATTCTGTATGTGTGTATTTATTTCTTTACTTAAAACCCTCCATGATAACAGTTTTCAGTTCTGCAAAAGGCTGCTGTCAAGGGAAAGGGACAAAACTATTCTTCACAGCACAGGCCAAGAAGGGTTAAACTGCAGCCAAGGAAATTGAGTTTAGACATTAGGGAAATCTTTCTAGCTGTCAAGATAGTTCAGCACTGATATCAATTGCCAGGAGAGAGCAGAATCTCAATCACAGGAGGGTTTTAAGAACAGGCTAGCTAATTAACTGTCAGGCATGGTTTAGGTATAATTGCTCCTGCTGGGGCAAGGGGCTGAACTACCCAACCTCCTGAGGCTTCATCCAGCTCTATCTGCACTGATCACAGAATCTCCAGAGAATCAGAATAATCTATGCCTAATCTAAATTATATATAGGTGAAACATAAAAAAAAACCCTCAAACAATCCTGAAAGTTAATTACAGATGCTTAAGACAACTAATGCTATGTTGCTGCTATCTTAGTAGCTATAGAATTACATCCATAATATTACCTCAGTAATAATAATATACTAGCAACATTTTAATCTTATACAACTATGGCTATTTTAGTCTTATATTGTAATGGATGGCACAGACTTATTTTTCTATTCTGTACAATTAGAGTACTAAAACCTTGCATTCATAATGTATCATGACCCTATTTTTGAAGAAACTATAGGAGGCCCTGTGTGTGTTGTAGAGGCACACTGTCCATATATGTATATTTATCTGCATGAAAGTGCAGAGGGGAAAAAAGATGGTGGAAGTTACTTCTTTGTGAGATGCCATTCTGGTAATCACATGTAAAAAAAAACCAACTAGCAATAACTTGGTATCACAGGGAGCTGAAGTCCTGGCCCTAGCAGTTCTGAGGAACTTCAACTTTTTTTCCAAGTGGCAGATTGAAAGAATTATTCTTGCAGGGTACTTCTTCCACTACTGCACTGTTCTACAATAAAGGAAAAATCTAAATCCATGGGATTGAGACAAAATTGACATGATCCCTTTCTCTACACCACCTGTCATTAGCATTGCTGTCATGCTGCTACATTCCACTGTTCTTTTTTTCCTACAGAAAACTGTTCATATTTGTATTTCTTTCATTCTTTCTAGTTTAATGGTTAAGAGGCAAAAAGAAATTAGCTCCTTTACTCTAGCAAACCCCATTTTCTTTGTTAATTGGAACAGCAAAGGAAAAACAATTTAATAAAACTAGTTTTAATAAACCTACTAAATTGAAATATGCACAAAGTGTCAATCTTTCTATGAAGATTTGAAAATACTTTTAAGAATTCTACACAGAATTCTGTAGTTATTTCTATGACTGGACGTGGCTATATGAATTTGACACAAGTCAGTGAAAGCGTTGGAAGAATTGCCTAAACTTTGTAATTATAAAACATTCAATATAAGCAATAAAGTTGCATGAAATTCAGTTACACAGATGGAAATAATGGGGTGGACTGTAACTTACGCCATGACACAGGCCATATTCCAGAACACGCAGGATTTTCACCAAAAATGGAAAAGTCCTTTAGTCCTGTGTAGAAAACTACTTGCACTAATGAAGGAAAATCACTTCATTGAGAGATTACAGAGCCAACCTCCCAGGAGGACTGAGACACTTTGCTAAAACCCCAGAACACCACATGTTACAGAGCCAGTCAAACATCTACAACATTTTCTACAAAACAGCCATGCTCTGCAATCACCCCTTATGTAGCACTAGGGTGTGGTATCCCCCCCATTTATCCCCACTACCACATAGCATGGCCAGCAGGGAAAGATGGGCAAATGACAGTACAGAGGTAATTACACACCATTTATAGGAAGGTTGATAATTTTGCATACAACAAAGTTTCTCTGAGCGTACCCATGCATTGGTGTTATTCTATTAGGACAACTAAGTGAATGCCTTTCCACCCAGAGACTCCCTAAGTGCACAAAGAAGATATCCAGATTTCACATGACTCAAATTGTATGCATCTTGTAATATCACTAACTTTTTTTCTGCTACTTTTTTTTCATTTCTCGTGTTATATGCTATAAAAAGTATTAACTGGTCATATTTGCTTTTACAGTTTCCATTCAGTCGTTTGGTATTATAGCCACTGTGCTGGTTTCAAATTATTGTTGTTTTTTTTTCCCCCACTGGTTTTTAATTTAAAATACTGGCTACAGGAAAAATTCATCATCTCAGAGAAGTAAAGGGGTTCTTTTGATTAGCTTTTTAAAATAAAATGAAGCATAGAGTAATATATCAACATATACACACTCTAAAATATTTGAATTAGGTATTGAAACCTGCAGAAAAACACTAATAATACCAAGTTATAGTCAAGCCTGGGAATTCCATAAAGTAACAAGGGAAAACTGAAACCAGCTTTAGCTAAATCCCAAATCACTGTAATCTTTACTATGTGCACTGCTAACCAGTGGCTGGCTCATTCTTGTGTTCTCTTTTCCATTTGAGACTCTAGGTACCACACAGAATATTTGACAAGCTATGGGTACTGTTCTCCTTTTTATTGTAGCACTCTCTTC
Source organism: Merops nubicus (assembly GCF_000691845.1). Lineage (NCBI taxonomy): Eukaryota > Metazoa > Chordata > Aves > Coraciiformes > Meropidae > Merops > Merops nubicus. The sequence goes on along the minus strand of NW_008602533.1, from coordinate 23,784 downwards.
TGTATTTTTAATTTGTTAAAACTATGCGATTTTTGGGTTGTATTACAACAGCAATTTTTCTGAAGGCTACCGATTGCTCAATGAATACCAAACATGGAACAGGCTGCAGTGCAAAATTTGTTATCCCCAAAGCCTTTTATTTATCTGAGAAAGCTTTTTGGTAAAAATTTCAAACAACAATAGATGAATACATCTTGAACGTGGACCCGTGCTGTAAACAAATCTTTTATTTCAGAGCAAATGTTTAACAATTAAGTTCCTTCAAAAGTTCTTTTTATTTTTCCTAGGCTTCTTTAAAAAAAAATAAATAAATTGTAATTAGTTACTAATCTCTAGCATTTCACTTAAAAGTTGTTGCCAAAAGAGCAGTATCAACTAAATACGTAGCCAGCAGCAATCATGATCCCATTTATAAGTACATAAACTGCCCGTTAATATCTAACCAGTTCAGAACTTCTGCAGTACTACAAAGAAGGAAAATAGGAAACAATTTCTTTGGAGTTGCAGGCTTCCAAGAGCACAACTGAAACATTTAGTATTCTACACCACTGCTACGTAATGAACAAGATAAAAGGAACATGAGTGTTTATTTTGTAATGAAGGAAAACAGACTGGCCCATTGTGAAACCTAAGAAAGCATTTATTAGCTTGCTGTTGTGTGCTCCTATAATGAACAGCAGTAGTACTGCTGTACAGTAACAACAAGGGGTATTTTATCTAAGGCTATGCTCTATTACCTCTGTGGGTCCTGGGCATGACAACTGTTTCTCAGCTGAAGGATGAGAGTTCATAACAACTCATGCTCTTACGCTGTTTTTTTAAACTTCAAGTATATTTATCTAAGTGCTACAATGGTAAGTCACTAGAAAAAGAATTCCGGACAGCAGAAATACCATTTATTCTTGATCTTGAGTGACCAGGAGGATGAATATAATGATCTGGATTCAATAAGAATCACTGCTTTCACTGAGACACTGCACGTAACTGTACAGTCTGCCTGGTCTCTCCTTAGCGCTCGTACATGTCCCTGGGTTAAACGTGACGAAAAAGCACCACCCTGAAAAAGGCCATTGTAACAGGTTCCCTTAAACAGGAACTACTGGAAGTACTTAGAGGAAATTTTGTTCTCAGGAGACAGCGCATGCAGTCTGACACTACATTGCACTCAGTCAAAATCACTGAGTAACATCTAAACATTGGTAAATGCAGCCTTGTCATGTAGTTAGGGGCTTTAAGTGCTGCCATGATTACCTGCCAGTTCTTCAGTGTTCTCTGATCTCCATGTAGCTCTACAAATATTTATTCCCCATTCTTGCTGTGCCACCAAGGCTACACAAAGCCTATTAGCGTTTCTTTTACCAGAAAACATGAAACTCATTGTCTCTTTTGTTAATCCAGATTAAGTGCTAAACAAACACATGCTGTGGAGCAATACTTCACTAGTGGCTAAAATAACTGCCTGGAGGAAGAAGGCTGCAGGATGGGGTTGTGGTACATTCATTTCCTATGCCTTTGCCTAGCTGCCTGAAGTAAAGGCTGAGGACTTAAACCAAAATTAAATCATCATTGCAAAAAGCTCTCAGTGAAGAAAGTATCAACAAAAATAATAAACACATCCATGTGCTGGACTTAGACATGATGAAACAGTCTTTGACCTAACTGTTTCTTAATATTTGACAGACCAGCAGCTGCTGTAGTTGCAGAATGTTTATGTGAAATACATAATACAGATGAATTATATGAAATCCGTGGAGTTGGAAAAGAATTTGCTGAAGGATGTTGCAAAATCAGCAATTTAGATAATTTTTTCGTTAGCTTCTATTGTAGAATCAAAACAAGAAAAGAGTTTTGATTCCATAAATCCAGTTTACAAAGTCTCTGCCTGCCCTCCTCATTCGAGCTGTTAATCTGCAGTTAAGTGCACTCCAACTGTGCTGAGATAATTTATTACAGGCGTGTGCTATAAATCAGATAAAGAATAACTAGATTCATGGGAGCAGCTGCCATATTCTGCACAGACTAGTAGATGGATAAGTCAAAACTAAATATATTAAGATAGCTATCTGAGAATCAGTCAACAGAAACCATGGTATCTCCCAGTGCGTAACACTGTGAACCAGCCACACAATATAGAAGTAAACTATAGGCATCAGACATGCCAGGAACATCTCTGGGCCCCAAACAGTGAACCTTACTGCTGAGATATGTAAAGGAAACAATAAATGGATGGGTAGCAGGGTCTTACATTAATCTGAGCTCAGCATACAGTTGAGACAAAAAGCAATCTGCAAATTATAAAGCCAAATTATCAATTTTAGAACATATTAACCACATATTTTTACATACAAAGAACAACCCTGTAAATGTTACAAATCAGTATTTACTTGATTTACATAGATCACATCAGGGTGATGTATTAGTATAACTCAAGATAAACCGAATGGTTATGACTGCAACTGGATGTAAAATCCACTTAAAACCATTTAACAGGCATTGAGTCCAGAAAGGTTTGCAGAAAGTACCTCTAACACACCTACAACAGACCTTCTCCAAGTCCCCATTGGGAGATCCAGAAAGATGACAGGCATTGTCAGGTCCCAAGGCCTTGACATAAAAAGAGTATTTCAGATTAAATTCCCAGATACTCCTAGGAAACAGACCATTCCCCAGACTACAGAGCAAGGGAAAACCCCAAGTGGCCCTTGCCAAAGAAGATGCGAGAGAAACATAGCAGTGAGTGAAAAAAAGCAGCTACTTTGTGGAGACAGACCTATGGGAAATTTTGCACCAGCAAGGCACATCACAACACTGGTTCAGACACAGCTAAGATCAGAAAAGCCTCAAAGTTACAGCTGACTACTGTCTTCGACTGTGGAAAGTTACTAATTGCACACCATTTCCTACGAAATATCAATCTAAATCCTGCCAGCTAAAGAGAAGCTATCAAGTCACAGTTCCAAATGCACATCAAAAAGATTTTTAAATGACATTGGTTTTTTTAACATAGCTTTTTACATTTGATCAAGCACAGGAAAATCACCCTCATTTCTAAACATCTTGTGGGATGTCTTCCCTATCTTTGGCAAATGAGTTCTTTTTTTCCTTCTTCCTCTGGTGTCACATCTGCCTCCCACTTGTGCTACTGCCTGGATCACCTACTCTCACTGTAATTGAAGAAATAATTTGATTACTGTCACTAATTCATTGCCACACATATTTGTGTTCAGATTTAATTCCTTAGCCATATTACAACAAGTTTGAGTCTCCAATTTTAGACCGAGAACACGTGAAATCCTGGCTCATTTACTCTAGCCCATAATCCGACAAATCTTTTGATTCCCAACCCGTAGTGTATTGCAGCGAGGGAACACAGTGCTATTGATGTTTACTTCACAATTCTGCAGACTGTTCTCGCACTGAATTAATGCTCTTCATGTGACACAATTTTCTGCAACCACCTCAGATTTCATTGTGCACAGCCAAGATGAAAATCCAAATCTGAGCACTTTCATTCTCAACATGGATGCACTCTTACACCTCCAATCTATGGCTATTTTACAGCATTAGACACCAAACCTCTTACAGTCATTTCATAAACATCAGCAGTCACTGGTGTTGGAAAGCCCTGATAATATGTATTAATGGTGTCTGTCCTGCTTCTGGAAAGCTGTGGGTTGCTGGATTTTTTTCTCTGGATGTGCTTTAAGTGCTCCCCAACAGTGGTGAGCTGACCTTAGCTGCCTTCAGAGCTGGCAACAGGAGAGGAGAACAAAGTTAGCTTATGGGTTGAGATAAAGACATGGAGATCACTTACCCATCACTCACCAATCACTATCACTGGCAAAACTGACTTCACTTGGTGAAAATTAATTTATTCCCAGCTGATCCAGACTTCTGATGGTGAGAAACCAAACCACTTTACTCCTACCTGGGCCCTACATTTCCCAAGCTTAACGTCCTCCACTGCTGGCTCCTCTCTCTGCTGGGGTGGAGCAGGGGCTGGGGGTCAGGGGCTGAGGGCCAGGGCCAGCCCACACCAGCCCCACTCTTCCCTCCCCACACCTTTCCCCTCCTTGGCACCCAGTCTACCGCTGCCTTGTCCTCCTGAGCTGTTCCTCACACTTTTTCTCCTCATTCCAATCCTTTCCGCATTTTCCCCATTCTTAAATGCGGTTCCCTGAGGACCACCGTAGGGGCTGAGGGAACCAGCTGGAACTGGCCAGAACCGGCCATGCCTGCCTGGGCCCCTCCTCACACAGAGCCCACTGCCTCAGCTGCCAGCCCCACTGTGAGGGCACACAGTGCAACATTACTTTAAAAGATATTTTCACAAGTTCTGTATTTATTCAGAAGCATTTAAAATAAAAGATTGAAAGGAAGTTTTAGTCAGAGAGGTTTGATGTAATGAAGCACTCGGCAGCTGCTGTACATCCTGTTCAGGACGGAGATACTGGCAGGGGAGGCTGCTCTGCTCAGACCCTCCTCAGGCTGCAATGGCGCGGAAACACGCTGCTACTTCTCGCAGCTGAGGTACTAACAGCACTGAAGGACAATATGCAGGTCATTTGGGCAAGGCTGTAGATAAAATGCTTATGGAGAAAGCTACAGCCCTGCTGAATGCCTTTGTCATGGTACATGCCATTACGAGGAGCACTCAGAGAAAGGCCAGAATCTTATTTGAAAAACCGTAAGAGCCACACCCCATAGATACATTTTAAGTGCTTTTTACTTCTAACTAGAACTCTTTTGTCAACAAAAGAAAAACAACTTTCTGCTTTCTGTATAGCTCTATGTATTTCTTCATTATTTCTTTCACAGATGCCTCTAAGCATAAAAGTTCACGTCTGTATTTGCCTTAAAAAACATGATTCAAGACTTGTTATTTTCAGCCAGTAGTGAATTGAATATTACTTGTTGTCTTGGCGTTATAATCTGTTCCAGGTAATTGCAATGCAGTGGCAGGATGAATTGTACAGCCACCGAAGGACTATCCAAAGGCAGCACCAGTGGTGGATGCCCTTTCCAAGATCTGCACGCAGGACCTTCAGTGAGCTCTGTGGGATGGTGCTGGCGAAGCCGCTCTGTTGTGGTAACATACTGAAAATCCAAGGGCAAACAAAGAGCCCAATGTAGTCAGGAAAACCAGTGCTCTAGGCTTAGCCGGTGACAGCCACTTCTGTTCCAGGTTAACTTCAATTCTCTTCTATCCATTTGCAGTTGGGGCAGCTTCTCTCCATGCAAGAAAGAGCACCAGGCAAACAGCCTTCACAGGGCTAGGGAAAAATTCTGCCATAAATTCTGAAGGTATTTTCTCCTCCTGCTCACCCAAATATTTACATACCTTAAAACCCACATATATTTTAACCTGTAATTAACTGTCAGTGTTTATGACAGTTATCGATTTTTTCTTACATCAGATCAAATCTGATCCCCCAATTTACCACTGCTGATAACAGCAAATGTGTGCAGGTCTCAATTCAATCAATGAAAGTGCTTGCTTAACTCCAAACACATTAGAACTGAAGTGAAGCACACGTATAATCCCTTGTAAGAGTAGCTGTTGTCCATCCTCTGAAGCAGTTTTTTTAAGTAGTGTCACTGGGTACTCACTCCATTCCAGTGTGAACATACACAAGACCCTCTGATTTATAAGTAACTGAACACAAGACCAAGTTTAGCATTCGTCTCTTATCCTGTAAAACCTAAAAGCCTTCCATGTCCAAGGCCACAAGAAGATACTTTGGTGGTAATCCAGGAGCACATCTTTAGATGTACACACTTAGGGTGTGACCCTGAACTGGCAAGAGCTTCTGCATGAACTAAACATTATCCTTCAAGCAAGATCCCCAAAATACCACCAGAACTTTGTCAGCTGGAGTGTCATGTTTCACTAGCTAACAAACTAAGACTATTGTGTTTCTCCAAAAGCAGAGAACAGAAATGAGAGAAGTTTTCTAGGGAATCTCCCCTCTATCCACTGCATCCTTACAGCATGGAGCCCTTCTTCCAGGCCTGCTCCAATTTCATCAACATCTAGAGCCTATCTGTGCTGTAACAGACTAACCAAAGCCTTTCTGGGCCCATAAAAATAAACTCTCTACCTTCTCTGAGGTCTGGTTGCATGTCTGCCCCTTGCTTTTCTCCACAAGTCACTCCTCTAACAGTGCCATCAGCTTCTCTCTTACCGAGACAGCAAGTTGCCCTTCACATGCACAGTCCTGCTCAGAGTCTGGCAAACTTCCCTCAAAGAAGAATGCTCAAGTGCTGCCAGGGAAGGAGTTGAGCCATCCCATCCCATCACATCCCATCATCATTTCCACCTGCAGTAGCCATTAGTATTTTATTTACAGGCATTATGTATAACCCAAGTACCAGGTTCTAAAATGCATATTTTTTTCTTCATTGGAACGGATTTTCAACTATCCTAAATTCAATAAAAACAGTAGGCAATGATTTTTAAGAATGGATTTTAAGGAAAAATCCTCTGCTTGCTGAACTGATTTCTTTTTCCTAAACTGAGTTAACAAGAATACAGTGTAAGCAATAATTAAATAATTAACTGTTCTAAGACAATTTTCTGCTTAAATGACCATACATTACATATAGTAGTGTTCAGTACTTTCTTTAAAGGTGAAAAAATAAAATTAGAGGGAAAAAAAACTTTCAAAGAACCACATAACATAATTATTGTCATCTGTATGTATCTTGTAGCCTCAGAAAGGGTTTTACTGAAAAAAAATAGTAATGAAATGTTATTCTAGGATTTTGTTTTTTAAAGAATGATCCAACTTGGGAACAGCTTTTATAGACCAGTGTTGCTCCACAGACAACAACGGAAACATAGCTGCTTTAATATCTGAATATGTGGTATCTCTCATGTCTGAAAAAGGTGATAACTCCAATAACCTACACGAGTTTTTTTTTATTTGAAGTGCATGCCAACTTTTCTACTAACTTCCCAGAACGTCTTCAAAAGTTCATCTGAATTTAATGGGCTTATAATATACATTTCTGGGTTCATTAATAAAATTTCAAAAACAGTATTACTAATATAGACAGCTTATATTCAGTTTAATATTTTGTTAATTTAAATAAAATTGTAGTTTGTGGTCAGTTCTGGAAAGGTCTCATGTTTTCTAAACCAATTCTTTCAGATGAATTTTATAAATACAGAAAGCCACTCACGTTTAAATCCAGATGGAAAAATAATCAGTTGTAATAAAAATAATCAGAAAAATAATAACCTTTAGACAGAATTAATTTCCCTCAAAGGACTCAGATAGAAAGAGTCATGGAAAACCTTATTTCATAGTCTGTTACATCATACATGTCAAATTAGTTGTTGCCTAGATAGGTCTTCCTTTTCTTCTATCCATTTCACTCTAAATAATCATTCCAAAGGTATTACTTTCCTAGCTTATGTAAACAGACAGAGAAATCCAGAAGCACAGTTCTTTGTTCCTAACAAAAAACCAAACCCAACAAACAAAAACATGTACCACAATCTGTCAACATATCTCCGTAAGTAGAGCTCCAAATAACAACTTTCTTAAATGTGCTTTTTACTACTTATTTCATATACTTGGCGCATTCAGTTTATCACCATTTCATAACCTCACTGGCTGCTATACTACTTTCCATTCTGTATCACCACGGCTATATTATAATTACTAATTATCCTGTCACATCATTAACACCAAATGTTCCAGTTCAGCAAGATTACTTTGTCTTTGGCCTTACCTTTTAATCAGCAAACAAGGTCAGCTCAACCTTCTGGCCTGACTGAAACCCTTCCGAGTATCTCCCAACCCATAATGTAGTTCACTTTTATCAAGCAATATTAAGTCTAAATTTTCCTTTCTGCAAATGTAAAAGTCCACCACGGGGTCACTGAGCTGATTACTGTACTCGGTGCAACATAAGTAACATGCAGCAGCTTGATAGTTCATTTTGTTTTCAGAAGCACTATTCCTACACTAAATGAAAGGCCTGTGTTGCTTCATAGAGTAGATGATACAATTCTGCTGGTGACATTAAAATCTTCCGCTGCATTACAGTTTATTTTCTCTTGCTGGGTGTGGAGGTAAAGGGTGGGATAATGTTGCTGCTTCAAGCACCATGAAGCACTTCATGTCATCAAGCAACAGGTCTTGACAAGGAATAAAAATGTATATCTTTGAACGTGTTCAGCATCACTTTATTACTGCAAAATGTAAGGATTACATGTTTCCCCGATTTTTTTCTTGTGGAATGCTAATATTTTTCAGTCTCCACAAGCAAACGGAGTCAATGCCATTGAAAAGATACATTTGCTCTTAGTGAGTGCAGCAAGAAAGTAAAACTGTCTTTAGGTCTATTTGTGTCTATTTTCTTTTAAGTAGATGTTTGTAAAACCAAAACCAAAGTCATTCAGGGCAATTTTTTTTTTTTTTTAAATAGGAGCCCTTCAATGTGAAGTCTTTTTAAAAAAAAAAAAAAATAACGAGGGATCTGGAACTGAACAGGACTCTTCCTTGGCTTGTTAGGCTATCTTATTGCAGTGTCACACCATATGTAATTGCTTCTATAGACTGAGCTACTTCACCCAGCATAATTATTCTTTTTGGTCTTCATTTTCTGGTTAGAAGGCTCTTCTGGGATCCCAGAACTCTAAGGCACAGAAGCGGTCACAAAGCTTGCCCTGACATCCAGCCTTAATGCAGCCAACACCAATTTGAAGCTTTTCCACTTTAACCAGCACTAGCATTGAGGATAAAAAGCTCTTTTCTCACCCTGCAATCATATCACTTCTTAATCTAATGAGGTCTAACCACACATTATCACATCTTTGCTCAGGTTTGACAGGACTCCTAGGATTCATTTACTTTTTTTTTTAGTTTTGTATCTCATTAGTGACTCACAGTCATCATGCAATAGGACTCGTTCATTAGAATTCTGCTCCACCTCCTCCATCACTCCTAAATTCTATATGAAATTATTTTTATTCCCTAAATTAATGACCTTTAATTGCATACTACTAAACTACTCACTATTTCAATTATTCCAGTCATTGCATTTTACAAATTTTCTTCCCAGAAAAGCTTAACAGCACAATCTTACCATCACAGTCATTCATGAAACCATGACACAAGGTTGGTTAACCAGAATTTAAATCTGTGTTAAATTCTATCTCAGCTTCTGTTTATTTCCCATTTTTTTTTATATCCCCACTGACCCTGCATAAGCAAAGCTTAGATTGTGATTTAAGTCACAATCAAATATAATTGCAAATTCCTGGCATGTCAGAAATGTGTTTTCATTCAAACTTAGATTTGGCAGAACAACATGAGAAATCTTCAATCTGAAGGGAGGTTTAGGAAGAATGGTATCAGCAATCAAAAATATATGTTCAGCGTTAAAGTGCCACCTCTGCCTTAATTATAATGCTATTACTTTGATGCCACACTTGGTTGGGTAGCTCCCAAAGCTGTTTCAAGTCTCAGGAGCAGCAACATCAGACTCAGACTGTTACACTAAGACTTTAGCTTAGCGTTCTGTACTTGAACAAAAATTTAAAGGTCACCTTTTCAGCTGTGTTGGTAAAAGACTGATCACAGTAGAATTTGGGGCACCCTGAAACAAAATAGGAGCAACCTAATGTCAACAAGTTGATTTCTGTTTTGATACAGTTCTGTCAATGAAAATGTGAACAATCAAGGTGATTGCTCATTGAAAGGATGCCTACATACTTTGTTTTTCAGTCAGGATAAATTTGGTTCATACACAGTATTAGTAAACAATTTTAACGCCAACAACGATGTCCAATTTTAGCAGTGAAAAATACAGTTAGATCACTTAGGAATCTGACAACAGCATTTCTTCCTTGGTTGTTGTGTTTGGAAAGAAAATTATGTATCCTTGACAAGTTCATTGCAACATCCAAGTTATACCAGTTTTATGATTGACATCACTGAGAGATTCAACTATATTGCCAAATGATTTTGTGATCTGAAGTTACTCCCTTCTACAGGATTTGCTCTGTACTATGAAGTTTCATTATTCCAGGGTCATGTAAGAAGAATGAACTTCTTAAAAATGAAGATAAAAGCATTTTCTAAACAGTTGGCTGGATGTGTTCTCAACAAGATTCATGATCATATAACTGTCACTGATTAAGGGAAAAAAAAAACCAAAACCCTACAAAACAAATTAAAATAATATGAATTCACACTGTACATTACCAGGTTACAGTAACTGCTGTAGACTACCTGTAAAATATCTGTAAATATTTAACAAAATTCTTTAATAATCCTTACAATTCTTTAAAATGCCCCCTATAAATGATTTGGCATTTTTCTTCCTAATTGTATTTCTTTCTCATTTTTGCTGCATATATGAGTTTGTTTGCAAAATAAATGCCTGTCACCAACAACAGAAATACTAAGCAGGCTTGGAACTACTCAAAAAGAGCCTGTATTGCTGAAGAAAAAGAAATATCCATTCCATTGGCAAGTTAGACTTTCAGAAGGAACTGGAATATTGAGCTGTCTGACTAGCAGAAAGGAAGATGGATGACTCTTCTTGAATTAGATGCTTGAAACTCACTTCTGCGCAAAAGAGAATATAATCAATTTGGGAAGCCTAACACTGGGAATGCTTTATCGTAAATAGTAGATTGCATTTAAAGTTTACGTGAGTGTTTTAAAGGTATATTGCATTTTAACCTTCAAAATGAATAACAGTTTATTTGTGCAGTTACTGGAATGGGTTGAGATATCCAGTTTAAGAAATGTTCCACCCTGTCCTTTACAACCTACTTTTTGTATTTATTATTAGCTATGTTTATTACTTGTCTTGTTTGTTTCTCTTTAGGTTCAGAGAGCAGACTTTTTTTACCTTGCATTGGCAGCTGAAGGACGTGTAAGCAAAGATGGGCTCAGAACATCCTCTTCAGGTAAGAAGCTACAGACAGACTCTCAAGCAAGCACTTGGTTTAGCTTCTGACCTCGCTCTGTTCAGATATAACCTTCTAGAAGGAAGCACGGTACTCCTGCAAGCATCTCTAAAGGTCATACGCTGGGAGATGGGGCTCTAACCTGTAACAGGATAATTAATTCTAACTCTCCAGGTGATGACTCCTGAAGGCTCAGAACCACTTCATAACTTAAATTAATTAAGACCTAGCACTAAGCCTTTTCAGCAAGGAAACCTGTATCCAGGATACGAGATATGAAAAGAAACATTTCAACAATAAAGGTGCAAGCAGCCCATCACACACTGTAGCTATGTGCAACTTTTTTTGTTGTTTATCAACTCAGGTGTAATCCTGGCCAGAATGTCAGGCACATGGATCACAGATACTGCTGTTACCCTTTGCAATGTGTTCTGGAAGAACTTACACTCTTCTTCAAGCATCCGATCTGAAAATTTCTATGCAATTTACATACAGTATTCATACACAAATATGTCTTCAGTATTCTTGGGTTAGGGTTTTTTTTTCTTTTTTTCTTCTTTTTTTTTTTTTAATACAAGGAAAGATATCTGATAATTTACTTGGAAAAACTATTCCATCCAAATTCTGGTACCATTTTAATGACTATGAATAATTCCACTATCATGCAGGCCCTGGATTTACTACATATACAGTCTACATCTGATTAACAACATTAATTAACAACATTAATTACTGGAAAGTAATTTGGATAGTTGTTACATAAGCAGAGATGCTCAGCTCCTTTTTGAACCAGGTATGTATACATCTACCTGCTTCAAAAACTTATGCCTTAGTTCTTTATTTCCAAAACAGATACCTAGATCAAAAGCATCAACTTCCTTACAGACCAACAAATACTGTTAGTAAAAATCACTACACTTTTTTTTTTACATTTTTTCTATTATCTTTGCATATCTTTACGCTCGGTATAAGACATCACTAAATGAAATTACTTCAAATACCTTTATGTTTAATACCTATGAAACTAGCACTGGTGTTGTAAAACCTTATAAATGTTTTTATTTAAAATATATAAATATTTATGGGATTAGAAGTCATGCAGGAGAAAAATGAAGAGAGAAGTTACGGAGACAAGCTTTCAAAGACTGGTTTTGTTCACTAAATGTACTAAAATGCTTCATGAAATAATGCAGTGGGGAATTATGAATTTCTGCAATCATAAAATATGGCAGAACTTCTAGGGCTGCTAAAAGTTAAAGTACTTTACAAATTTTTTTTATTTAAAACATAATCAATTTGCACCGAAATGCCAGGCAAAAATATTGCTTTAATTCAGCTATAGAAACGATTCAAGCAAAGGAGACAAAGTTTTAAAACCCTCATCATTTCTAGGTATGCTTCTCACAAAATGTACTAATAGATAAAGATGCATAAAGCCTCCAGGATGAGAACTCTCCCCTCCCAACCAAAAGACTGTCCATAAGGGACATGCCCCCTTTGTCTTTACCCACAGCTCCTCAGAGGAAGGTCTCCAGTGCTCTGTTGCACATTAGTTTCTGTTAAGCTACATTCTACTGTAAAACACTGCTGTGAAACTGATAGTATTATCAGAAGCAAGTGAAAAGACCTAGATGAAGAACCAACAAAGTAGTAGCAGGCTGAAGGGAGTCCTTATTGCTCTCTACAGGTCCAAGAAAGGACATTGTAGAGAGGTGGGTGTGGGTCTCTTCTCACACGTAACAAGTGATATGATGAGAGGAAGTGGCCCCAAGCTGCACCGAAGTTTAGAACTCAAGAGGATTAGGCTGGACATGAAGAAAAATTTCTTGACCAAAAGGGTTGTCAAGGCCTGTCCCAGGCTGCCCAGGGCAGTGGTGGAGTCCCCATCCCTGGAGGGGTTTCCAAGCCATGTAGATGTGGTGCTGAGGGACATGGTTTAGTGGTGACCTGGCAGTGCTGGGTTACGGGTTGGACTCAATGATCTTAAAGGTCTCTTCCCACCTAAATGATTCTATGGTTCTAGTCTATGATTTAAGCCATGCTCTACAATAAAATTAAAAGTACGATGGAAGTAAATGTCTAGATGACTAGAAACTGTCAGTCTAAGTTTACTATACATGTTCTTTACAGTTTGGGTGCAAAAAAAAGGACAACAAAGAGTGTATTAGTAAAACATTCCATACATTTATGCTTTACCACAGCAAAAAATCTGATTTGTTGGCATCTGGGACTTGTGAGTTTATCCAAGCCAATGCATTTGTAAAATACATGGTTTTCTTACCACAGACCTTCACTGTAATGCAGAGTTTCCCTGGCTTCGGAAGTAAACGCATTTGCATATCACACTGATTCTTCCCTTCCACAAATCCCCTTTGAAGGTTGTATGTTGACCCCAGAAATACCAACTTTGGAACTCCCTTAGTACATTTGACTAAGAATCTCTCCAGTTCAAATTATTCCTTGATGCTAGCTAGTTTACCTGCAAGAAAGATCCCACAGTACTGCTATACCGCTCAGGGTAACAGCACAGGAACTACCTCCACGATGGATAACTGCATACATAAGTGTTCTTGTTCTTTTCATACTCTTGTTCTTTTCTTCTAGTTTGGCTTAAAAGTCACCAGCACCACCAGCCAAAGTTTCATTCAAAGTTTGGTATAATTCCTTGTGTTTCATAGCTGGAAATAGCTGAGGATACTATATTCTTACACATTAGTACCCTACTGCAGTGGGCTGGTTATCCAAGACTATATCCAAGGTACAGAACTTCAAACACTTAAAACAGTCCTCAAAGTGTACTGCAGCCTATTAACATATCCAGAGCTGAAGCAGCTTTTTAGGGAACAATTCTGTGAAACAGAGGACTAAACGCACTTGGTATTATTGCATCTTGAGCACTTCATCAGTTTCTAAAAAAACAAAGCCACAAAACAGGAGAAAGAGAGGGAGGTGCAACATTCACTGAACAATTAAAAGGTTGTTTTCTTCTTTGGGTTTTTGTTTTGGTTTGCCTTTTTTCCACTTCACTATAGAACTTTAAAAGGTGCTTGGAAATATTTCCTCCATCTCCTCCTTTGAGCATTGTTCAGGCAGAGATGGAGAAGGACACAAATGAGAATGTTTTCCCACCATTTCCCTGTGGGAAGAGGTAACAACGCTCTGTGACCTGCTCCCAGCTAGCCTGAATTGCTGGTGGGCACAAAAGTTATCAGCCTCTACAGGGCTACAGGCTTAGGCAGGATCACCTAGCTGGCAATAGTTTTAAGGTCACAGCATTTTGAAGGCCAAAGTGTTTAAAGCCGCCTCGACACCTTTTTTTTCCTTTCTTATTAAAATTGTCAAGCTAGGCACAATAAAGACCAATGACAAAAGGATAAGCTCACAGCATCTGTAAGGAAAAAATAGGTTACAGCATACTTAGCTTTAAGTTTTCAAAGCAGTAGGGCCTGACACGCTTTTTGCCACATACTTGCAAGGCTGGCTGGACCAACCTTGTTGCTCTAGAGAGCTCCTGGGAGATGAACAGCGTGCCAGGACACTGAAAACAGCACCCACAAAACCCAAAATATCTTAAAAAATGGAAAGCTGCATGAAAACCTGCACATGGAAGTTCATTATCAATGGTTCCCTATCAAAGTGGGGAGATGACTCTAGCAGAGTTCTGCAGGAACCACCCTATAGCCAGCTCTATTCAATACTTAGCAACTTGAATGTTTAGGAACTTGCACGACAGCTTTTAGCAACTAGGCTACAAGACAGCAGAATTACAGAGCTCTGTGGGTAAGCAGCTGGTCCTGGCTCCACCATCACAGGCTAAGCAATAACCACTTAGGGTGCAGGTTCTGGGCAATTACTGTGGGTCACAAAACGAGCAAGACTCAGCAGTGCCATACTGAGAAAGAAAAACCGCATGTGGACTTAGATGTCTAACAAGAGCATGGACCACTGAACACGTGTCACTCTCTTCTGTTCGACTCAGCAAGATATTGGCTGTAGCACTGCATCCAGGCTGGGGCACCAGCCTTTGAGAAAGATGCAGATTAATCAAAGCACAGAAAACGTGTCAGGTAAAAAAAAAGGTAGAAAGAAGTGAGACTGCAGAGCTTACAGACCAGGAAGGAGAACACTAGTTTCAAATATATGAAAGGTCACTATAAAAAAAGACAGAAATAATCTGTTCTCCATACTTAGAGCTGATATGACAAGAGATCATGGATTGAAATTACAGTAAAGAAGGTTCAAGCTGCACTTTTGCATATGGCCTATGGCCCATGGGGAGACCTTTAATGACAGGCTAGAGAAACAACTGTCAAGACTATTTTAAGAAGTTGTCTTCCCTGTCCTTCCCCATCATACAGCTCTGAGCTAAGGAGCAAGGTTAAGCTATGATAAATTATAGAACTCCCTCAATCCTGTTAATGTGAATTTGATAGGCTCCTAAGTGAAAAATAACATTATCTGGTTGCAGCACAGTACTCTAGTGTGTAATGTGTATTTCCTAAAATGTATTTCAGAAACAATCACCACAAATATCATGATAAGAAGGTAAAATAAAGTGTAAAAATCTGAGAGGCTCCATAAAGACTTTTCAGAAGAGTGACTAGAATTTCACCCATATGAAACAAAATTGTAATATTAAGTATTTGGGTCCAGATGAGCTATGTTTTATGTTTTCTGTTCTGATACATCAACACCTTAATTTTTAAGGAATTTTCTACTCCTAGGTCACCCTTCTGTTTTTCCAAATCATAACAATGGCTTAAGAGGAACTTTTACCTTACTCCTAAAAATTATAAACTTTATGGAGATTTCTTAAAAACAATGCTGTATTTGGGGTGAAAATTAATCCTCCTCTTCTGTTGACCAGATTGCAATGGTCTACGCAGCATCCACCATCCAAAGGCAACTGCCAGATCCTTCCCATTTTCATAAATGAAGATACTGGAAAGAGGCAGAATTTCTCTACATTTCTATGTCCAAGTCACATATCTTTTTTTTTTTAGAAAAATTCCCCTGGACACTAATCCCACTATGTCCCTGGCTTGCTCTGAATGCTAAGGAGACAGAGCTACCCACCACTGGTGTATCACAACATTTTAAGGTAGTGCTGAAATTGTTATTACACACACAGTGTTTCAACATGGCCTCTAAAGAGTCAAGGGGAGAAGAACTGGCTGAACAGAATCCTCTGAAAGTTTCAGAGGCAAAAAAAGACTTTCTCACACCTTTTTAAAAACAGCAGGGATACTCCAAGAGATAATTATGGAACACATGCATTCCATTCTTTCAAGATGACAGTCTGAAGCTGGGTAACTGCCGAGCCCATTCACACCAGTACTCTCAGAGACACAAAGTCTGGCCCTTTACATATTTAATATGAGTTTTTCAAGTGAGCCACATAGCGAGTGTGGGCTGACTGGAATGGTGGTGGAGGTGATAACGTTCATCATTACAAGACTGTTATGGTGGGGTAGGGGGGAAAGAAAAGGGGGAAGATGAAACAAGACATCCATGAACATCCTGCTGGGGCTGTATAACTATATGACATTACTGTATTAGGAAAATGCCTGAAATGAGTTATGGAACTAATTAAGGAAATATAAAAGCCATGGATAAAAAGTTCCTTGTTAAGTATAATTGATAGTACAAATCTAATTTGAAAGGTTAACAAGCTCTTGAAAATTGTTGAATCAAGTACAGACTGATGTTTTTAATATAATTATATACAGCTAGCAGATGGTATAGTCCTTTTTATTATATTGCCAGCTATTAGAATTTCCTTTTTAAAGCAAATACTGAATTATACTAAATATGTATATGGTTATTTTAAAAGATTTGTCAGTTTTCTAATATCTGCCTGATAAATGCCTAATATTTACCATTTATAAAAATCTGAGACAAGACTTAAATAAGAAATTCAGAGTATTTCACTGTCCCCTTCTAATACAACTCTATTCTAAATCTTTACAGAATGGATTGGGTTGGAAATGACCTTAAAGATTATCTAGTTCCAACCCTCTGCTGTGGCAGGAACACTTACCACTAGACCAGGTTACTCAGAGCCCAGCCTGGCCTTGAATACTTCCATGGATCTGTCTGGGCAACCAGTTCCAGTTTCTCACCACCTTCATGGTGAAGAACTTCTTTCTTATAGCTAATGTAAATCACCCCTCTTCCAGTTTAAATCCATTACCCCTTGTCCCATCACTACATGCCTTTGTAAAAAGTCCCTCTCTGGCTTTCTTGCAGCTTCCCTTTAAGCACTAGAAGGAGCCTTCTCCTCTCCATGCTGACCAAGCCCAGCTCTCTCCTGCTGGCCTCCCAGCAGAGGGGTTCCACCCTTGGGTCACTCCTCTGGCCCCGCTCCAGCAGGTCCCTGTCTCTGCTGTGCTGAGGACTCCAGAGCTGCCCCAGCACTGCAGGGGGGTCTCCCCAGAACAGAGGGGCAGGATCCCCTCCCTGCCCTGCTGCCCACGCTGCCAGGGTGCAGCCCAGGACACAGTTGGCTTTCTGGTCTGTGAACCTACATTGCTGGGTTACACTGAGCTTCTTGTCAACCAATACCCCCAAGTCCTTCCTGCTCTCCAACTACTCAATGCCCAGCCAGTATTTGTGCTTGAGACTGTCCCAAGCCACTTGGTCTTGTTGAACTTATGAGATTTACATGGGCCCACCTCAGCAGCCTATCCAGGTCCCTCTGGATGGCATCCCTTCCCTCCAGCATGTCAAGCACACCACACAGATCAGTGTCATCAGTGAACTTGCTGAGGGTGCGGTCAGTTCCACCGTCCGTGTCACTGACAAAGATGTTAAACAGCACTGGTCCCAGCACCTGCTTCCCCTGAGGAACACCACTCATCACTGCTCTCCACTCAGACATTGAGCTGTTGATCGCAACTCTCTGAGTACAACCATCCAGCCAATTCTTTATCCACTGAGTCATCCACCTGTCAAATCCATGTCTCTGCAATTTAGAGACAAGAATGTCGCTGGAGACCATGTCAAAAGCTTTGCACAAGTCCAGGTACATTATGTCAGTTGTTCCTCCCTTATCCACCAATGCTGCAACCCTGTCACAGAAGGCGACCAAATTTGTTAGGCACTATTTACCCTTAGATTGTCTTAATGAATGACAGCATTTTAGATATATGAAAATCTTTTCAGAACAACTGAGGATTAGAAGTAGTTTAAGAAAACAAAGCAGCAGGAAAAATATAATTAAAAAAATCTAGTTCCAAAATGCCACTGAAAACTTTAATTTAATAAGTGAGATGATACATCATATCAATCAGTTCAGAAAGATGATTAGAGACAATCTACAAAACACCGAAAAAACAACCCCCACCCCAAATCCTATCTGTGCACACAGCTAAAGTTCTTATCATACTGTGTCTCAGTGATTGCAGCAGTCTTTTCACAGGCCTTGGTAAATATAATCCCACTGTCCTGAGGCCTGTCTAGAAGGTCTTTATAACGACCCACTCTCAACTCGCTACGGGGACCATGTTAAGCCTCAGCACAAGCCCTGCCCTCCCTAAGCCCTTTCTGCCTTACATCCAGCACAAGCCTGCTGTCTTCCCTGACAGAATCCATGCTGGCTAGCTCCCTGTTGGGCAGCCAGCCCTTCCAACTCTCCACCTCTCACCTTTTCTTCTGTATCTGGTCAGTGTTTGTGCCACATGGCCCACAAGTCCTCCACTGCTCACCTGTCATGACTTCAAGTGAAGGCTTTGACTTCCCCAGGAGCTCTATGGTACAGAAGAAGAGTTCCTTAATAAGCCCCTGGAAATCCAAGTTCTCTCCTCCATGACTTCTTTTAAAATTGCTTTTTATTCAGCAGTCAACAAACAAAACTCTCACCAGGCAACCGGTGGTTTGGCTGCTGCCTGTTCCCCTGACTGGGTTATTAGCTCATTCCTACACTCTCCAGTCTGCTAGTTTGTATCTGATTGTTACTTCATACATGTTCTGATACTCTCCAGGGCAAGTAGTAACATTAATTCAGTGGTTTTAATACATAATCTTCATTTAAGACTCAGACTTCTGGTTCTTATTGTGATACTTCGACTACTGAACAACACAGTCTGCAGTCTTCTTATATATCAAACCAAAACTGCAGAGAGTTCAGAGTTCATATATGGAGGATTACAGTAACAGGATAATTTTCTCCTTATGGACGATGAGATTTACTAAGAAGGGAAGTGTTCTTACTCATTCTTAAAGATATCAGGCAAAATGGATTTAGTCCAGACTGAATCTGGAATGTACAGCAAGCAATATTCAAAGTCCTTACTAGGTTAAGAAGTAGGACATGAATTACATCATGTGCATTAGTGTTCATCTCACCTAAATGTAACAATATCTAAAATATAAACATCTACTTTTTAAGGCTCCTCTATAACCACACAGGTTAACTACCAGCCCTCATGCCATGGGTTCATCAGCCATCCAAGAAATCCAAACAGCTACTGAAGAGAATGTATTTCAGACAGGTAAGTTAGATGGAGAAAGGTGGATCCTACACAAGCCTAAGAGCAGCCTCACTAAGTTAGAGCAAACGTCTGCCTAGTCTCCAAGTCTGTTCCCCAAACTCAGCCACAGCAGTTGCCCTGGGAAGGGAACTGGGGATAGCCCAGAGCAACACCTCCTGCTACACCTTCCCAGCTGTGCTTTCATTTCAAACCCTGCAGTCCCATGATCGCCCCTAACAGTGCTCAAGATCTCTGCTGGTAGAGCAAGCAGAGAATCCGGAGATGGCTGTTGACGAGGCCAGGAAAACAGATAGTCTGAGCTTGATGGCTCTTGAAATAATCATGCTGTACAACTGCTTCAGTTGGTATAGGAAATGAAGTATGGGAAATGCTCCTCCTGTGAGCCAACAGTAAATAACTGACCTGGGCGAGTTCAGGCATCCTGCAGTTTTCAACCTAATAAATTCACTGGGCTCTTGACTAGAGTAAAATACATAAAACATTACACTTCCTCACTTGCGAATTGCCTGAATATAGTCACAAAACAACTATCAGGTCACTTGAAGGAAACTAAAAGTCACCTAAAACTCCCGAGTGTTAACCAACAGATTACAATGTAAAAGCTGCAACAGCATGGATGAAATTGTACCATTTCCCACTCTTCTAGTCATTGCCCAAAAACTGGGTTTAGGCAGGCCCTTCTGTCCTTGTCACAATCTTTGTCACAAGAACGAGGCATTGCAATTTTGTAGCCTCGTACGTTCTCTGAAAGATAACACTAAACAACACTCCTTTGACCTTTTCAATGTTGTATAGTTTTACTGAATGGACCTTCTTTTGCTTCCTTTTATGTTCTCAGCACTGATAAAAAAGTGACGAAACAGCCAACAAAATAAAATAGAGAATTATTAAGAGGTTAAAGTAGTGAGCCTGACTACTGTCACAGCAGGCAGGGCATAAAGATTTTTGTTTCATTTCTGCTCATTCTTGTCATAGCTTTCTCGTGAAATAACACCACCACACAACGAGTGGTGAAACCACAAAACATGTCAAACACCACCACTCCCCAACCTGAACAGTAGGCATGTCTGTGTCGATTCCATGTCCTTCAACAAGTACTTAGTAAGCCATGCATGCTTCTGTCTCTTTCTGTGCAGATATGTGTAAGTATGGATCAAGACAAATCCAAACCAAACTACTTCACTGCAAACACTCCTCCTCCTGCAGAGAAGATGAAAGAGCCAACATGTGACAGATGTTTGTCATGCTGCTTAATACAGGACTGGAAGGGCCATGAGTCTGGAGTAACAGAGGGAGTTTAAAGAACCATGCTGCAGAGCATTCACGGTGTTTTAATACGAACTTAAGATGGAATAACACAGTAAGTTCTCGGTGGGGAAAACAAGACACAGCACAGTTAGCCTTACGTGCAAAATTCTTGAACAAACTCTCCAACTGATCTACCGTGTGCTTCCTCTGTTATCTCAAACTGGAGGCAACAGGATCACAGAGGAAGAATCTGTGTGGAATAGGTACAGTGCACACAGAATACAGAATAAGGCTGAACAGAAAGTGCTGCACCACTAACTGTAGAATAATTTCCCAGTCCTTGAATGCTTCACCTGCAGTTTCATTTCTGTCTTACACAGTATACCTGCATACACAATAGTTTTTAATGAAAAAACTACACTAGCTATTGTAATCAGAGGAAAGGAAATTACATCATTAAAGCTTTTCTAGTATTCAAATTAGTTTTTAAAATCCATCTTCACTTTAATGTTTTCCCATAAATGTGAGCATTTTGGGTCAGACTTTCAAGTGGTTTACATTGTATACAGACATATAGACTTGAATGTAAGTCTAGGCTTTGAACATCTGAGGATGCAATGCTGGGGAGGAACTGGAGAAGATGCAAACCAGGAGAAGGTCACTTTGCAACATTACAGAGCCCCACTCTGTCTGGCTCTTCATTTGTTTGGAAGCTGTCCTAAACTGACCACCCTCTTCTCCTTCCTCATAACCTTCTGGGTGCACTGAACTCTTGCTGGAACCTGGAGGATCAGGACCACGTCCTCTCCTTATTCAACTTACAGGAACAATCTCTTACATATAGTGACAAAAAGATGTTTCTGTTCTGTTTCATGTTCTTATCCTGAAAATTCTGGATGTGCCATGGTTTAAGGTTTCTGGCATCTGATGCAGAGCATGAGGTAATGCATAAAAGGGAACCCAACAAGTGGTTTGGCATAATAGCTTCTATCTTCCCACCTCAATTCTGTTGCTAGCGGGGAAGCCACCATGTGTTCAACAGTGATAATCTCCTTCACAGTAATAGGTCTGGGGGCTTTGGCTAAATAGAGTGGAAAATTCTCCTTCAGGGACTCAATCCAACGTATTGAAACACATGCATAATATTCAAGAGTAGAATATTAAATATTTTGCAGATTTGTAATTTAAAATGGCATAACTTAATAACACACAAAGTCAGAGCGTACAGAAACACTTCTGTAAACCCCTAGTTTAGTACTTTGTTGAAATACATTTTCCCAGGTTAAACAAACAAACCAACCAACCAACCAACCCAAACCAACAAAACACTGAAAAATAGCCGAAAAATAGCCACAGGTTGTTACCAGGGGGGTTATTTAGTTTCTGAGTATTCTCCATCTTCTCATTCCTTTGATGCTCTCACAAACACTGGATTTTATAGAGCAATACAAATAAATGTAGATATAACTCCTTGAAATAAATACACAGACTAATACTAAGTAGCTTTTAAAACACCACCTGCTAAGATTGTCTTTTTATAAAAGTTCAATAGAGGTAGCTATATATTCCTGTGTGAAATCTGGCCTGATGATGCTCATAGAAGAAAGGATCAGAGGAGTTTGGATGCAGCTGGAGGCAAAAGACGTATTCAAAATAAGCCAGATAAAAAAGAACTTGGAAGATAGCAGGTAATTCAAGAATTAAAAACACTTTTTGAGCAAGAAAAAGCAGAGGCCAAATATGGACAGAAAAAGAACTCAGGTGATTTTCAAGGAAAATAATCTAGTCCCTAGAGAGAAAGAAACTTGGCCTTGGAGGAATATTCCAAGATATCCAGGCAGGAAAGAGGACTCTGGCTGGCAGACTCTGCACGACAGTGAGCATTTCGCCCCTCCAAAATGAAAGCTGACAGAGTGGAAAAGAAGAGCGTTAATCTATAAATTATGTGGACGATTTTTTTAAATTATTTTTAAAGAAAGAAGACACTCAGGTAATGCAAGAATATACATAATATGAACTCCAAAGGATGAGGGAAAAGAGATAGAAAGCATTAAAATAGATCAAAGTAAAAGGGGGGTGTATAATGAGATTACTACGGAGTCTGGACTGAATTTAGTTAATGCACTGGCCAAGGATGTAGAAAACTGTAATTTTTGCAAACTAATGGAGTGTACTTCAGGAACACAACAGAGGAACTAGAAATAACATAGAGAATGGGAAAACAGGTAACAGAAAGATAATGATTATCATGATGGGGATGCAAGAACAGAAAGGAGAAAAGAGTAGAAATAAAGGTGGTGATGATGTGCAGCATTTTAAGTATATTACTGGCTAAACTATGGAGAAACAGATACAAAAGCAAACAGAACACTGGCTGGTAAGAAACACTCTCTTTGACATTGGCTATAAATCTTTGGGATAGAGGCAGAGATCACTAATATTACTCAGGAGGCACATTCCAAAAGGCCCAGTCTCAAGCAACAAGAGATCAGTGCCCTGCTGCTGCGTTGCTCCTGAGTGCCTGTTGTTGTCCCAAGCGGATAATACACCCTATTGCAGACGCACTGCTCAGGGAAGGGAGTAGCTGTGGCTTTTGTAAGGTCTGACTGCGAACCAGCAATGGGCTCCAGCACTCCTATAGAAGGCAGCAGCTTCCCCGGCTTACGCTGGGGAAACGGGCCTGTGATGACAGCAGGGTCTGGTTATTTCCTGGGTTAGTGGCAGGGCCTCATCCTCTCCTTAGGTAATTCTCAGGCTTTGACACAATTAAGTATATATTACACTAGATACAGACACAACAAAATAACACATACAACATATACACACGGTGAAGTATATATTAACCCCACAATAATAATCAATACTATCCTAGTTAACCTTTCAGTTATTAATGCTACCACCTACCATGGAAAATAGCTGATGAGATCATGAGCTGGTTCCACTTATGACCAGTTATAGCATAAATAAAAACAGACTGCAAACAAAGGTTTTCAATCAAAACCAACAAGCAACACAACAAAAAACTTGGGAAATTAATAGCACAAGCACCTGAAATGAAGAGCCTCAGGACTTAAGCTTAATCCAAAATTCAAAATAATCTACATTTTTTTT
>NW_008602532.1:26021-26287 GCF_000691845.1 Merops nubicus | reverse complement strand
CACGCCATGCTGTTCGGGGCTGGGTGGGTGTGCGGCGCTCCCGCCTCGCCTGGAAGCTTCACATTTGTTCAAATGAGCATGCATATTTAAAAAAAAGGTGTGTGTGTGTGTGGGCTGATGAGTCACATCTTCTGTCAAAGACTCCAGACACCGAAGCGGGGTGTTGTGGAGTGTCTGGAGCTCTTTACTCATCTTTAATCTTTAGCAGATTTTAATCTCTCACAGAATTTTCCTTAATGTCAAACAAGTATTCCTTTTATCACCTG
>NW_008602532.1:0-25987 GCF_000691845.1 Merops nubicus | reverse complement strand
AGCCCTGCTCCTTTCCCCACTTCTTCATAGACACTTCTTGATGTTCATCACCGCTCCTTATTTGCCATTCCAGCTACTCACTTGGTTATTCTTCCACAGAAACGCTACAATTAGGGTGTTATTCAAAGCTTTGCTTATTGAGATGATATTACTGATTTACAAGTGTGTGTCCCTGGAGTTTCTGAAGGTGACTGGTGTCTGCTTGCCTCATGCTGCACCTGCCACATTGGGAAAGGTGTGGGGAAGGGGAAAGAAGGCAGGAGCCAACCAGAGACTGGCTAAAGCCTAACCTCCCCTCCAGACATGACTCTTTTGCCTGCCTCTGACTCAAAGAGATGGTTCCAAAGTGGGGTGGTTCTAATTTTCTAGAGGCAAGATTTACAGTGGCAGCAACAGGCAGTGCTGGGGAGGAAAGGAGGGTAAAGTGGATACGGTTTTGCTTCAGGGCCCTGTTCCAGGCTTCGGTTCATCTTCATGGTCTCTCTCCTCTGAGGACACAAGCAAAGCTTGCTGGGGAAAGGAAGTTCTCTGAAGGGCCAAAACTGAATAAGAGACCTGTGACTGTGGTGGCTAGCTAATTAAAAGCAATATAAACCCCTTCCAGCCCAGGCTGAGTGAGGTGTGTGTGTCAGCATCTGCCCCTGGAGCTGCAGAGAGTTGGCAGAGCTGTCTCTGCTCTCAGTAATGTCTCGTCTTGAAGCCGTGTAACAAAGCCAGGGCTCAGACCAGGACTGGGCAGGTCTCTCCTGGGCCGTGTACACCGTGATGACGACACGTGTCCAATAGAGACATTCACTCATGAAAAGATACAAACACTTCAGTCAGTCACACGGGCAGATTAATGAGCCTTATTTACATTCCTAAATTAAACAGTGCTGGGCACTCAGCTTTACTGTATACACTGATAAACTGATGGTGATTTTTCGTCCTGGGCAAACAGGCACTCCCACAAGCGCTGTCCATACACCTTTTGGGTGTTAGTCTGTGGCTGAGGTCGCTCACAGGAGGCACTCAGGATGCAGCCACCTGTGTGCGAGGGCTCAGGGTGCAATACAGCTGTCGGCTGCTGTGTGACAACTGGCCTCGGTCTCACCCTGTGGACTATGACATATTTAATTTAACAGCATGGACAAAGTCACAAAAGTCACAGATTTTCAGCAGCCTAATCATTTTGGACAGAGGACCACTTTTGCATGGCTGTATTGACTCTGTTTTGGAAGATGGTGGAATTGGTCCCGTCTCAGATCTCTGCTCAGATGCCGGTGCCATGCAGACATGGCTTTGTAGCTCCTGCTTTCCATTTCCAGAACTAAACTCAGAAGTCAATGATAATTTTCTTCAAAGGGTTGGGATGCAGCATTTGCCTTTTGCTTTTGACTTGTTTATTAAATTCTTGAATCTTTTTTTTTTTTACAAATTTGTAGGCACCACTTAAAGGCATGACATGAATTTAGCTTGCAGTCCTGGGGACATCAAATACCATCTCTTCTTCAGGGGAGAAAGACGTTTTTCATAGCAACCTGTAATGGAGAATCTGTCTCCCAGTACATACAGACTAAGTGTTATTTTAATGGCTTTGACTTTTGGAGCAAAGGCTCAGTGAGCTGTAATTAGAGCTGGTCATTTGTTTTTAATGGTATCATTTTCCAGGGGAAAAAAAAAACCAAAACCCAACTTTGCCCAAATCAAAACATGTTGTGAAAATGTGCTGATTTCAGTGACATTTTTATGGGAGTAAGTCCAAATGAATCATTTCAATCTTCTCCTTGCATTTTGATAATGTCAGAACGTTTCATTTCAAGAATATTGAAACATTTCATTTTAGCAATGCAGTAGGAAAGAGCTGGGGAGCGCCAAGTAATCTTGCCTTCAGGATTTGAAAAACACAGAGTTTAAAGTAACAAAAAATGGTAGGGCCTGAACCTGTTTCTCCAAAGCCAATTTAGACACGATTCTCCTTGTATGAGGTAAATGGGGTCCTTTGATATATCTGGAGAAAGCTTCAATGAATGAAAGAAGAATTATTACTGGAATTTACAAAGATAATTTCATTTTTAATTAAAAAATAAAAGTAATGAGAAACTAAGTACAACAGAGAACAACTAGCAAACAGAATTTTTACTTTGCAAGGATTTTTTGCTGCGTACATGTTTTTTTGGGTTTTTTGTTTTGTATTGTTTTGGTTTTTTTTTTGGTAATGAACCTGGTTTTGAAAGGAAATAAAACAATACTCATTTGTTTCAGAAGACAGGGAGCTACTCAGAAGTAGCCATTGACTTTCAACCTCATATTTTGCCTTAGTCTGAGTTCATTTCCCTGCACAGACAAGATTTTCTGGCCTCTTTGGCCATCCTCTCTGCCAAGCTGTTTCAGGAAGCTTGTTACTGTGTGAACGCCTACAGATGTTCTTAATCTGGGCTGCCATCAGCATACGTTGCTGCCCAAATCAGTGGAGTTTCAATGTATTATGTGTAACCAAGGTAATTTATAAATCACCAAGAGTTTTATAAAAGAGTAGGGCAAAGAAAAACCTAAACAGTTAGAAATTAAAGGAGGTGACCTAGGAGCAGTCCTGGAAAGCTAAAGGAAGTATTTAAATTCTCTAATTTAAAAGAGGTTATTCAGGAACTGTTTTGAATGGAGTAATCAATGAACATTTTAACCATCTTAAATCACAGTTAAGTTCCATTATTTGTCAGCATTAACCGAAATGAGCTTGTTTGGTTGTTTGGTTTTTTCTTTTAGCTACCATACTTGAAATAGTTTGGAATGTGATTGGAAACACTGAAAATAAATTAAATTACAATATTTCATTCATTGCATCACACAGGAAAGTAAAACAAACAAACAAACAAACAAACAAACAAAAACCCCACAAACGTTTCAAAAAAACTTTGCCACCAACATTTGATAAGTTTCCTAATATTCACAAAGACTTGGGATATGACTATGGTTGCACATGTCTTGTATATATTTTTATGTCCAAGTTACATCTAAAGAAGCCTATTCACACCTGTAAAGTGTTTGACTTGGGTTTATTTCAGCATCTCACATGGCTTTAGTGTTCCATGTTTAGTTTAGTGCTGTCACAGCTTACCACTGGAAGCATTTGAGCTAGTGAGTTTAACCTGAGTTTAGGCATGATGACATGAATCACACAGAGTTGTGACTCCAGGGCAAAACTGGCCTTGATCTTGTCCTAGAAGCAACATCACACAAGAAAGTAGCTTTTTCTTGGCCCTTTGTGAAGCTTTCTTCATCTTCATGCTCTTTTTTAAAAATGTTGGAAAAATCAGAGAAAAAATGTGAAGTGAGAAAATATTGAGCTGAAAGACATCATTACATTGGAAAAATGGGAGCAGAGTTTGTATCTGGCTGGAATCAGAAAGGTTTGTAGTCTCCCCTGTACTGTTTTACTGGTGGAGTGACATACCTGGTTTTGAATATGGGGAGATTTAAATATGAGCTTCTGTCATAGTTGATTGGTTTGGCATCTTGATGGGATATTCCTTTCTGAGTTGTCAGTTTATGAATATATAATCCTTTAAGGCACATGTAATAGGGAATTAATTGCTTTTGCTCTTTGGGCAGACACATTCAGCATATCTTTAGAGTTTTAACACTTCCTTCTATACTTCCCGTTTTCTTTTCTGCCTATTTATTATCATCAGCTTTTAACATGAATGGAAATTCTGTATCAAATAGGTCAAAATATCTTGTGTCCTTTTTTTTTTTTTTTCCAAATAGACTTTCTAAATATGGATAATTGTTAGAAAATTTCAGACCTTAATAATCACCAATGTTATTGTCCATCTTTAGCAATCTACAGAAGAGAGATTCTTTATTCTCCTAAGTTTATTAAGGAAGCTATTGCTTACATACTAAATGCATAATGAATTCTGCCATGAATAACAATATGCTAATGTTCAGATAACTTCATATATTAGTAGCTAATGATCACCTCTAATAGCACAGCTATATTTGTATGTAAACCACCTCCCTATTTATGTAGCAATTACATCATGTGTCTGTTACTTGAAACTTGCATTTAAATACAACACATTTATTTCCAAATAAGCAAATGCATATATGTAGCCAGGTGCAAGCACACAGAAGCTTATTTTAGACATCCACTAAGCTTGGGCAGATGGTGGTTCTGTGTGGCACTGGGCTCTGTCGTCTGGTACGAGCTCATGGCTCTGGAAAGACTGTGTGCTAGCATGGCTACACAGCATATGTGTCTGACTTGGCTTGCTTCTGGCCACTTGGAGAGTGCCAGTGGACTTCCTTTTCATTTCTGTCTAGAGGCAAGTAAAACGCTGCCATGTGAATGTGACCTGATATGTGGTGGTGGACTGACTTCATGCCCCCTCTGCCATCAAGGTTGTCTTACAGCAAGGAGAGCTGGAGTGACGTTTCATGGGAGCCATTCCTACCAGAGCATCGGTTTTGCTGCTGGTCCCCACCTGTGGAGATGCAGCTGGTTAGTGACTAACGAGCGTGTGATGACGAGGAGCCAGAGAGACACCATATTCCTGCAGGGATGCTGTGGATAAACAAGGCTCAAAGTGTAACAGGGAAGAGCAATTATCTGTGTTTTCCTTGCTGTTATGGGAAAGTGTTTGACCATCTTGAACCCCTTTTAATAACATTGATAGAGTTTTCAAGACGTTTTACAATTGTTTTCCTCAATTTTCATGCGGAGAGATGCAGGAAATAAAAGAAAGCTCAGTCAGTTCCTGTGGCCTTGGAAACCAGATTCTATACATTTTCTGTCTATGCGATCCTAGGTAAAATCATTTTATAACATTCCTTAACAAAAATGAGATTTCTTCTTTTCATCTCTCTGAGAGGAAACAGCAATTGCCTGTGAATTTCTATAATTACCCCAACCACTCATTCAATAGAATGTTTCATAAAATAATAGCAATTCTTCTAAACCTAGAATTACATATTTATTATTCCTTAAGCATCACATATATAAACACATTTATAAACATTTCTTCAAATTTAGGAAAGGGCCATGCAACTTTGTCCCAGCCTACAAATAAATCATTGTAATTGTGTTAAGATGCATTGTCACATCAAGACAGAGGGTTAGGCCTCCTAACAAAGCCATTGCTTTTTGACTTAACCATTTTGAATCATTCAGTTTTGACTTTCAGGTTATAATAAAATACATCTTTGATATGCTAGACAGAATGAGCTGCTTAAATCTCTCACTATAAGGCATTTCTCTAAACTCTCTAATATTTTTTTCTGGCTCTTCACTGCATCCCTGACAATTTTTCAGTATCTTTTCAGATGTGTTCTGATATCAATCTCACCAGTGCTGTAAACAGAGGTAAAAATCACCTCTCTGTCATGCTGATTTTGCATGCTGCCATATTCTCTGCACCCACATGTTTTTTCCTATTTTTGTTACCCAGAGTAGAGAATCGCTACCCCAGTACACCTGCAGGTCAGTGATTTGCCACCCAGAAAGCATAACAAGTGAAAAGCAGGAATTTACACCCAGATTTTTCCACCCAGAATCTTGAGGAACTATAGCATAAAGTGACTAATTTCAAACATACTGCTTTGGGCCCAACTCCAACACCATTGGAAATGCTCCAAGATCTTCCTCCACTCTCCAGTACCACTCCAGAGAGGTTCTGCTTTTCTGTAGGTCTTGTGTGGATGGTTCCATATGGGTGTCTCTGATACCTCAGTGTATCTCAAATGTCATTAGCCTTCTTTAGTTAACTGCATCCAGACCTTCGGTTCCCTTTGCAGTCAGGAAAGAGACATATGAAACTCCAAGGCTGGTTTACCCTCCCTTGCTATTATTTGCTTTGTACCTGCCATCTGGTAGCATCACTTGCTACCTCTCAATGCTAGTGTTAGAAATAAAAATTAAGTCTTTCTCCTTTTAGTTTTGCCATGTCATAGTCTCTGATTTTAAGCGCAGTAGCATACCTTCCCACATCTTTTCTTTCCCTTGAGCTGAGTCCCAGTCTTCTTTGCAGTTCTTTACATAAGAGTTGCTTCATAACTTTGATCACCCTTGTCATCCTTGGGCATTCCTTGTCATCAAAATAATTATGCCCATGAAATCCAAACATGATAATATATTTCAGATGTTTCTCAGATAAAATAAAATAACAAAAAACCTCAAACCTAAGCCCCAATAATCAGTAGTACTACCAGTTTTGGACGGGAAGACTCTTCAGGTCCCTCTGAAAACCACAGGAGTCCTTCCCTTAACTTCAGTCTATGAGCTCAGTACATAGAGGCATACAATCTACTCCCAGGGTGAAAAACTGCACTTCAAAAGTGTAAAGAAAGCAAAAAGCTGAGAATTTCCCATTATGAGTTTAATCCGGATCCTTAGACATTAATGATAGTGTTTCGTTTTAAATCAGTGTTTTTTTTTCTTTTTTTTTTTTTTTGGATGAGGCCCAGGCTGTCTGTAAAAATGCTGAGCATATATTTTATTAAACATTTTGTTATTTAATGTGCCATTTTCTGATGTATATTTGATAAACAAATTTGTTACCAGAAGCGTTCTTGTTACCAGTGACATTTAAACACAAATGCAGATTTATATGTAAGTAATTGTGTTTCAAGAGTAACTGTGTGCATAAGTCAGCATTTTGCAAATGTTACAAAAACATACAAGCCCAAGCAGAAAAAACTACATGCCCATCTTCTGCTACATTTGATGTAATGAAAGGTAATTACATCCTATTCACACACTAAAAGAAAGCACTCATCTTGGATAAGACCATGATTGAAAATCTGTTGAAGTTAATGGAAGTCTTTGAGCTGTTTTTGGTGGAATGTGGCTCAGGCTTTCAGGAGGAAAGTAAAGTTTTAGAGAGCTGCTAGGAGAACTCTTGGGGTTACAAATGAGGGATTGTCACCACAGTGTTCAGAAGCTGCAGAAACATCTCTTGTTCTGAGAGTCTTGCCTCCAGCACTCCTGTTCTTCTTGCACTAACATAAAGAAAGTGCTTTTGACTCATATCTAGCAGAGGTGAAAATCCAATCATACATATGTCCTTGCCATATAAGAACATTTAGAAAAGAAATACATGTCCTTAAAATTATATGAATTCACCTTCCATGACTAAGAAAGAGGCCATTTCCAAAGGATATTGATTAAAATGGAAATACATTCAAATAAATGGATTCTTGGCTTGAAATAACCTTTACAGTAAGTGAATGGTCTATTTTGAAAGTATGATGGGTGTTCTGCAGGGCACTACTGTATCTTAATTTTATTTCATTGCTATTGAGAGTTTTCTCTGTTTATGAAAATGCTATGCAAAGTGAGATCTATGGATTTCAAAATGGGGAGGAGCAGGAAACTTTGTCTTAAAAAGACGTTTGCCTTTCTATTTCTCATCATTCTTTAGTATCACCAAAGACTAAAACTAGAGACTCAAGGGAAGATGAGGATTCATAAGCACTGTATCAAACAAGAAATAAAATACGGTCCATTCCTGTGAAAGCTCGTATTTTAAATGAGCCAGACAAAGAATGGACCAAGAAAGTGGTAAAGTTCCTGTTGTAGTGACAGGTGTCAGGAGAGCTTTATCTGGTCGAATCCAGAAAATAAATTAATTGGACAAATCTCAGGTCTACTTACAGTGAAGTGATTTTATGGCACATAACTTGATAAGAAAAGAAAAATCTAAAAAAAAAAGCCATTAGACAGGCATGGAGTTATGGGTGAGACTGAAAAGTTATATCTTCTGCAATGTGAACAAAACACTTCCAAAAGGCTGGTCACTGCACCAGCATAATCCCCGCAGTCCCTGCCGTCTATGTCCATGCAAAGTCTGCAAGTTAGAGAGAGAAAAGTCTGAAACTTAGCAGTTGTGAGTCTTGCATGGTAAGTCTCAAGCGCCTTCCAAGGTTGCTTGGTACTTTGCTGAAGAAAACAGAGGTGCTTACATGTTTTCATACAACTGAGCTGTTGGAAGGATGTTTTTGTACCAGCATCAGTGACAGGAACATAAATTCTGCTGAAGGTGCCTGCTAACTTATGCATCCTTTTCCTGGATCAGGCCTCAGTTTGCTTGCAGAAGTCTACCCAGGGGCCAGGAAGTGAACTCACACCTTCCAACAGCTATTTGTGCAACATGACAAAAACTCAAAAGGCAGAAACAGATGGAACTCTGCTGACGTGTAGGAGAGAGTGTTTCTCATGACACCTAGTCATATCTCGTGGTGGTAAGAACAGGAGACTAATTCCACCTGTGGGTTATTTTGCCAGAATCTAGAAAGAAGACTGACTATCTTTCGTGCTCAGACAGGATCCATTAAAAGTCATGTTGGGAAACTGGACTTAATGCTATATGTGTCCATAAATACTATTCAAGCAGGACTAGGTTGCTGTCTGTGCCATTGGATACTTGCCTGCTGTTAGTACACAGCACAGTTGGTTAGTTGATTTTCTACAACATGATATTCAACTCCTTCAAAAACACAAGGATGATCAAATGGAATGTTTCAGATCCTGAACAGGAATGTGAAGGTCTCATGCTGGGATTAATGCACATTTATAAAATAGAGTTGAAAATAGAATATATAGAAGAAAGACGTAGAGCTTGAGGACAGAAAAATGAAGTAGAGCTTGAGGAACCACAACTGTAAAAAAAAAAAAATAAAATTCATTGCTTCCTCCTCATTTTCAGAAAGTGTCTGCACTTAAGAGAGGTTAAAATGTTAAATGTGAATATTTTACAACCCCCAAAATACCAAAATCCTCATGAATTTCAAGGATAGCCGGGCAGTGTGGTCAAAGGAACAATTTCTAGTAGGGCAACTTGCATCTGTGTTTCAAATTAACTGGGAGAATCTCCAAAGACTCTACAGACTCTCTGACAAAATGTAGATATTGCAATGGTAGAGCATTCAAGAGTTTTTACTGTAACAATGGGTGCTACAACATTTAGGAAAATGCAGGGTTTCACTAGTGAATTTGTCAGGAAATAAGTTTGCTGATGACAATACTAGAGACTGCACTGAAAATTTGGATCTATGGGTCTAATACTCCCTCTCTGTCATGTTGTGCTAGTCCTGTGTGAGACTTTCCAAAGACACATGCTACTATACTTTCAACAGGTTTTCTCTTCTTTGCCTTTTCTAGCCTAAAAAGGGACCAATTCGGTATTACTGCAAGCAGTAATTGAGGAAGATGTTATATTGGGCATTTTGGGGCACATGAAAGTGTAAAGATGTACGTATAAACTGATAATCTATTTGTAGGCATACCTTTAACCAGTCCACTGATCATAAGATGTTGAAAGTATGTTCTCACAGGGAAACAAAATGCAACTTTTTCTTTAGTTTGAATGCACACAATAAGAAAATTCACCACCCACTGTGTGATTCTCCTGTGACCATAATGTATTTATCGTGAAATGAACTTGTGAACATATTGTGATCTTTGGGTTTTTTTTCTGAATTTGATATTACTTGTCAGGTGAGTTTCTTTGCCATATAGCAACACTGCTCAGTGTGTACTGGTGCTTCCACGCAAAGATCTTAAAATACTTCACCAAAATAGAAAATATGATTCTTAATTTCTGAGTATGCAAGACTTCATATCACCATTTCAGAAGTGAGCAGACACCAGGAAGCATTAAAAAACATTTGCAAACACACAGAGTATACAGACAACCTGATAAGGAGTATATCCTCACGCTTCTGATTGTGTGCTTCAAAACCTTGCTAGTGTTTTATCAAGGGGAGGAAAGATAGGTGCTGCAGTTTTAGCAGATAAGTTCCCTGGAAACAAAAATATTAAAATAATGTTTCATAAGAGACAGGAAGGATCTGAGAAACACCCGTGTTAAATTTATGAAATCTCCCATATGAATCCCATATGAATAAAGTGGCTTGTGGGCAGGCAGATATTAATCAGCACACCAGCCTTTGAAATAAATGCACTTATGATTGAAGGTGCCAGAGTTGCTCTCTGCAATTCTGTGCAGAAGGAAGGGAAAAGAAAGTAAACAGCTGAAAAAAAAAAAAAAAAAAAGGGGGGGAAAAAAAAAAAACGTTTGGACAGATGTCCTGGGGATATTCACTGGGGATTTTCTTTTTCTCGTTCTTAAAACACAATTCAGAGAAGACACTTTAAGCTCTGCTTTATTTTCGCTCATAATTCATCTCCTCCATCTCCCTGCTCTTTTCTGGAATCCCTTTAGTTTTACAAAATCTTTTTGACTGCACATGCCCAAGAGTGAAGGTACAGTCTTAGTTGTGGCTGTCCCCTGACTTATATATATACACACAGATGATGTAGATATATACCTCTTCCTGATATATTACCTTTGTGTAGCAATTGCTGTCTTGATCATGACAAAGGCTTGAGCCAGGAGCTCTCAGAACTAATAGCATAAGCTTTTACAACTTGCACCATAAAATGCTTGAGTACCACCATATTCAGTTTTCCAGCGTCTGAAAAAGTTGCTGAGTGAAGTCCACAGCACTCTTAATCTGGTTTCTCAACTTCATGTAAAAAGCAAAGGGAAAAGAGGTGAGAAGGAAATGCTGAAGAAAGGCTCGGAACCTAAGTACATATCATCCTTGAAAACAGAACTCTGTCTGGGTTCCTGAATCCAGAACCTTCCTCTGAGTCTAGACAATCAAGGCAGGTGACTCATCTCCAGTAAAATACAGTGAGAAGGAGGCACCTTGATTGCTCAGTAGCTTAAGTATTAGAAGGTTAAGGTATTTCTTCCCCTTGGAAACAGTTTCTGAATTCCTCTGGAGGAAAGTGCTCTGGTTACTGGGCTGCAGGAGGAGGTCTTTCCATGTCAGCAAAGGAGAAGGAAAATTGTGGATAATACGGTGGAGAA
This sequence comes from Merops nubicus, assembly GCF_000691845.1. Lineage (NCBI taxonomy): Eukaryota > Metazoa > Chordata > Aves > Coraciiformes > Meropidae > Merops > Merops nubicus. The sequence goes on along the minus strand of NW_008602532.1, from coordinate 15,131 downwards.
AGGGTGAGTTGATTGTGGCTTGAGTATTTTTCTGATATGGCAATATTCAGAATTCGATGCATTTTATGTAAAAAGCAATGGAATTGTGAAATCACCCTCCCAGAGCATTCATCTCTGATAGGTAAGGTACTTTTCTCAGAGCTGTGGGTTCAAACCCACCAGATAAAGAGGAAATCACTGAATTCTGTCCTTTTCTTTCCCAGCAAGCATTGTAGCCACCACTCTGTGGGGTACACATGCAGTTTTGGTTTGTTCATGTTCTCATCCATCAGATGTACATCTCTCAACTCCGTCCCCATGGTCATGGCTGAAAGTCTGGTGTATAAAATTAAAGATGTTGGCCCTTGGAGAGGAGTGTGTTGGATTAGGAGCCTGAGGTCTCTGCACTTTGACGTCTTGTGACCGGCCAATGCCTTGAAGGTCAGAAAAGAAGTCCTGAGGATCTAAAATCACAGACTTCAGCACCTGGTGATGTACTTAAATACACTAGTGCACCTCAAATCCCAAACTATGTACTTTGGAGCTGTGGGAGATTTGTATGTTCTGCAGCTTGGGAGAGGGATAGATGAGGTGAGCTGAACTGGGGCTAGGTTTCTACATATGCCACTGTTTTCATAGCTGCACCACATTGCAAACAATGTTTATTTCCTCATCCATTATCCCCTCTAGACTTATTTCAACATTAGAGCTTGCTTTCAGCTTTTCCTTCCAGCTGCCTTTGTGCTTCAAATTGTCTTCCCCAAGATTGATCTAATTTTGTTATTTTCTTCTCTTATTTCTAATTTCTCTAAATCTGCCAATATTATTGCTCTACCCTGACAGGGCTCACTACTCCTCCCAATTGAACATCATCTGTAAGCTTCATTAGCGTGCTGTTTGCTGTCTCGAGCAAGGGGCTGTTTATTTTCTTTTTTTTTTTTTTTACCAAGTGTTCCAATTTCCCCCATCTTTCCTTGCTGAGCCATAACCCACCCTTTGCCTCTGAGAGAGCTGGTGCCAATATTATTGCTCTACCCTGACAGGGCTCACTACTCCTCCCAATTGAACATCATCTGTAAGCTTCATTAGCGTGCTGTTTGCTGTCTCGAGCAAGGGGCTGTTTATTTTCTTTTTTTTTTTTTTTACCAAGTGTTCCAATTTCCCCCATCTTTCCTTGCTGAGCCATAACCCACCCTTTGCCTCTGAGAGAGCTGGAACCAAGGATCCCCCTGCCACTCCTCTAGCAGGACATCTGCACCTTGTCAAAGCCCCTGACGTTATCACGCAAGAAGGGAAAGTAATGCAAGTCAAGAGTGAACCTTGTCAGGTTTGGATGTGTAACTTGGGGCTGTACCAGGATTAATTATGCCTTCTGCTGCTTTACACACTCATGTCATCAATAAATTCTAATAAACAGGAGTAGGATGTTCTTATTCATGTCATTCCAGAGGAATTAGAACACAGTAGTGTTATTTAGCAATGCAGATGTTTTATTATTGTGTTGTTTATGTGAAAGTGGATATGACATGAAGAGGTATATCAAATGAGCAATAGAGAGAAGCGAGCTGTGCTCCCTTTTTGATTATGCATATTTATTCATACTGCAGAAGTTACTGCATGTAGCAGAAGGTACCTTATGGTACAAACATCTAACCCCTTGCTAGCAACATTACTGTATGATTTGCTTCACAAATGATTAGACTGCTTCCTGAAATGACCTTTTTTTTTTTTTTTTTTATAAAGTTTAGATATGTCAATACTACCTTTGTACAGTATTTATGAGTTCCTTCTTTAAATTGCACCTTAATTGGTTTAGTCACCGCAATTGCAAAACAGGAACCTAATCACCAGAAGCTAAGTAAGCAGAAAAAAAATAATGATTTGGAGCTGTCTGTCTACTGCTGCCGAACAGACACACTGGGCACGGTTTAAAGCTATAATTGCATTGTGGCACTGGCTTGCTGTTCCCAGCACATGCATAATGTAGCTCCCAGTTGTAGACTGCCACATATCCTGCTGTATTTACCCTCAGACGCCAGCAGAGCACATGCCACCCACAACTGCTGCTTCCCAACAGTGTAAAACTGTCACACTTTCAATTAGATGCCCCAAAGCACTTTATTGCCCACTGGAGGGTATAGTCATATCTTGATGGAGGAAGATTATGGGCTAAATGCATCCATAGTAGTTCTCCACAGGCTGCGGCAGAATTACTTTGGGAATGAATTTGGATGAATTACCCTATTCGTACTATTGATCATAAACCAGGGCTATGCACTGCTTCTTTTTGAGGGCACAAATTCTTGACCACAAACAGTTGGGCCAATATATGGCCTTATTACTTCCCTGTAGAGTTCCACAGCCAGAGAAGACAACAAAAACACAGGTAGCAGGAGATCTTGCTGCCCTGTCTGTGCCTGTACCTATCTGCAGCTACGTGTTGACATGCAAATAGTTGCTGTAGAGACAAGCTCTGCCTCTGCAGACCCTGAGCAAATCTGCCCCTCCATTTTTTTTTTTTTCTACCTCTCAGCTTTGTGTCTTTGTGTACTGCTGCCTGTAAAACAGATGCACCCCATAGAAAACTTTCATGGCCATCATCTAGGCTTAGAAAAATGATTGTATTTGAGGGAATTAAAGATGTACTGCTCTCCAGTAACCCCTCTTAAGGCAACGTTAAGCAGTATTAAGCCATCTCATATAATCTCATGACTGGAGAAGGATAAGAGCATGTGTGTAGGTAGGCAGCTGTTAGCATGTGAACAGCCACACTGGTAAATAGGCAGCAATTTTTTTAAGCCAGTGTAACTTGTTTGTTATCTAAATCTGTAGATGCAAAAATTTAAAGAAGAAAATAAACAGTGTATATCTAGATGCTGAAAATTTTGGCAGCAACTAGCCCAAGAGGAAAACAAGTGTTTAGGAAAAGTGATAGAAGTATCACGGAATCACAGAACGGCAGAGGTTGGAAGGCACCTCTGGAGGTCATCTAGTCCACCCCCCAGAGCAGGTTTCACAGGATAGTGTACAGGTGGATTTTGAAAGTCTCCAGAGAAGGAGACTCTACAACCTCTCTGGGCAGCCTGCTCCAGGGCTCTGTCACCCCCAAAGTAAAATTGTTTTTCCTGATGTCAAGATGGAACTGTCATGTTTCAGTTTGTGCCTGTTGCCCCTTGTCCTGTCACTGAAAAGAGATTGGCCCCATCCTCTTGACACTCACCCTTCAGATATTTATAAATATTTGTAAGATCCCCTCTCAGCCTTCTCTTCTCCATGCTTAACAGACCCAGATCTCTCAGCCTTTCCTTGTGCGAGGGAAGTTCCAGTCCCTTAATCATCCTTGTAGCCCTCCGTTGAACTCTCTCCAGTAATTCCCTGTCTCCCCTGTCTCACTTGAACTGTGGAGCCCTGAACTGGACAGAGGACTCCAGAGGTGTCCTCACTAGGGCAGAGTAGAAGGGGCAGAGAACCTCCTTCGTCCTGCTGGCCACACTCTTAACACACCCCAGGAGACCATGTCTTCTTGGACACAAGGGCACACTGTTGGCTCATGCTGAACTTGTTCTCCACCAGGACCCCAATGTTCTTCTCCACAGAGCTGCTTTCCAGTAGGTCAACACTTCACTAGTACTGGTGCATGGGGTTATTCCTCCCCAGATGCAGGACTTTACACTTGTCCTTGTTGAATTTCATGAGGTTCCTCTCTGCCCAACTCCTCAGCCTGTCTAGGTCTTGCTGAAAGGCAGCACAGCCTTCTGGTGTATCAGACTCCTCTGAGTTTTGTATAAATGCATATAGTCTAGAAATGTGGTCTAGTGGAAGGTGTTCCTGCCTGTGGCAGGGGAGTTGGAACTAGATGATCTTTAAGGTTCCTTCCAACCCAAACCATCTTAGGATCCTAGGATCTTAGGTTCCTCAAAGGGTATTTCCATTGAACCCTTCTATAGAGACAGTTCAGATACCTAAATGAATCTATGTACATCGGTGTCTGCAGGCAGCAGTATGCATGTGACCTTCACATCTGAGTTCCCATTGGAGTCAGGGGAGATCTCACCAGTGGAAACTGGAGATGTTCATCTGATCAGCTGGTCAACATCCACTTCATGATGAACTGGATCACTCAGTGCACCTCTTCCTACTAGGTCTCCGAGAAGAGACCCTCAGGTAGACATCTATCCCATAGATATGTACATCTAGTGGTGTGAATTTGGAGCTACTGAAGAAGTTTGTGAAAGCTTTCACTTTTTTTTCTTCTTTCTTTTTTTTTTCTCTTTTTTCTTTCTTTTTTTTTTTTTTTTTCTCTGTGGTGCCACTTCAAGTTTGCTTCAGTAATTAACTTAGGCAGCTGAACTATGTCTTACAGGGTTTATATTGCTGATGTACTTAGGAACTTTGTTAAGCCAGAGTTCAAGATACATGTTTAAGTCTTTACAAGATCAGGGTCTTGCTTAAATAAGTGTGTGTGTTAATTTGAGCCTAATTGGCTTAATATTAACACCACATGACTATTAAGAGTCAATTGATTTAGTTTTAACACAGAGCATCACGTATATATCTAATTTAGAAAGCTCAAAGAAATTGAATGCAAACAAGTCTGAGAATGTAACAGTGAAGTTACAAATTTAAACACATAAGAGCCAGGGTACAGAAACAGTGCGGTTCTTCCAGCATAGCAATAATAATTCAAACATATTGTATCTATATAATATTTTTATTACCAGTCAGACTATTAAATGCATACTTAAATCTATGCATGATATGCAATGTGGGCAAGTCTATTGTTACTCTGAAAACTATAGCTTTTTCATTTCCTAATTGCAGTTTCATGGCACTGCCAAGGTTTTGTGTTTAATTTATATAGGGATTTCTGTGGTCCTTAGAGCTGTTAATAGAATGGATTCACAAAGACCCCTACTATAAGGAAGGCAAGACTGGTAAGAACGCAATTCATCATACCACCTTTCATCAGCAGGATTAAAAGAGTTTTTATCTACATTTTGCAAAAGGGAATGGAGTCACAAAGCGATGACCTCATTTACCTACTGCTGAGCAGCAGGCCAGTGGAAGCACTAATAATAAAATCAAGGCCACCCAGGTCCTAAACCAATGCCTCCAGTGAGGCGCAGGATAGGCTATGAATCAGGTATCTATATATATTTATATCTGACTCTGCAAGGACAGTATAAACGTGCAGGGCCAGGACCAAGCCAGATCTGCTCCTAGGACCTGCTGGCTTCAGTAGACATAGATGTAGCCCCTCACTCTGACCAGTTCCTGAAGTGCAGATTCAGTGCTTATGCAGTATATCAAAAATGTCAAACATGTCTCCATGGGTCTCCACGTAACCCATAACTGGCAGAATTTTGTCTTTGTTTTGAATCCCCTCTTTTTCATTTTGCTGGAAAACAAGCAAGCAAGCCAACAAAACCCTTTCCAAGCATAACATCAACAAAACTTGTGCATTGCTGTAATCTCAGGTTTCAGGCTGTCTGAACGTCAAAAAATTAGCTCAGTTAGCAGTATAGCTCCGTGGCCTGGCACCCATTAGCAGAACACCTAGAGACGTGTGTTAACCTATTTGTGCAGTAACAAAGCTATGCAAGTGCTTTCTGGAAAGCCAGGGAGATGAGTGTGAGTCTAGTCAGTCCTGAGAAAGAGCAGCAACCATAAAATATGTGCGTGTCTGATCACACCAAAGAACTTGCTCAGGGCTTCTGAGAAGTAAATGGAAAAAAAGGATTTGTTATCCCAAGGCTAAAGGGTCAGGGCCAATCTACAAGTGACTCAGAGAGCTGTGGTGACACCTTCAAGCATCGCATTGCAAATATGACACAGTCCCACAAATCCCATCAAATATCCCACAGGAAGTTTTTTCTGTCCCACAGGACCCACAACAGTCTTGTTTTCTTCTTCTTACCAGTTACAAAGTTCTGGCTGACCCTCCTCAAGGCTTTGAGTGATCACTTCAATGGCTCATCATTCAGTGATCTGAGAGCTTGGGTCATGGATATTCGTGCTGTGATCTACTGTTCCTTTGAGTTTGTGAACTTACGTGTTTAATTTGTTATTTCTCTTTGTTGTCCTAGTTTCTAATACTAAATAGCATTAACGAGATACCCACACAAACCAGACATACTGCATTCCACCTATCTATACCACATGTACCCTGAATTAAGACCAGTCAGTGTGGGAAAGGGCTAGTGTAGCCACTGCAGGGCTGAGGCTTGATGCCATACTAACACTATGGCAGGCTTTCCAGACTGCTATTCAGTCACGTTGGTTTAGATTAAACACCATGAAGTAGCATTTACCTCACCCAGATGCAGACAATAGACCCTATGTCTCCCTGGGGTGACCTGGACCACCTGGATAAAAAGTTAGCCTGTGACTCCAGCTTGCTCTTGGGCCTCACAAGTGTGAATATATGGATTGGCTAAGAGCTCATCAGAGGAGCTCCCATATGGCCAAGGTACAGGCATGAGCTCAGACTCAAGGGAAGAGGAGATGGCAGCATCTCTGAAGCCAAAGTAGCCTATCTATCATCTTGCCTGAGTTTTCTGGGCTTGTGTCTTGGTGGTGCTCCAGTGCAGAGCAGCTGAGTGCTGCAGTATACCCAAGGCAGTAGTTCTTCAGCTGAGCTACAGTGCCAATGTTTAGTTCAATGCTCAGAGTAGATTAGCTCAGTTGGCCATGGTGCCAACTCCTGCACTTGTTGTAGCCAAAAAATCAGTGTGTGATTCACACCACCAACCCTTTACTCTTTAAAAGATTGGCATGTGGTCTAGGATGGTCATGTGAGCTTCTCCTGTAGGTTCCTTCTCCCTTCCTTCGAGGACAGAAGGACCTTCTGGTGACCCATCCCACCCTGAGGGAGGTAATACACACTGTCTTATGGAAATTACTCTGTACTGTGGTTATAGGAAAAGATAAAGTAGCTGTGACTAGTTGCCTGTTTCATAGTGAGCAGCCAGGTGAGACGAATCCCACCTTAATTGGGAATAAAATTTTAAAATTGGGGGAGTCCATGTCGGCCTCCAAATCTGTACACTTTGTCTAATCACAATAAAGAGCACTCTGCTTTATTCCCTTCAAGCCAATGGTTAACATTTTTCTGTGTACATCCTTTTGCTTAGTAGCCTAAAATGAGTGGTTGTATATCATAGTCACTTTTGCACCATGCCTCTATTTTAGTCTGATTTGCAGACATTTCCTGGCAAACAGGTTAGAGCTTTAAGATATGAACATAGTGCCTAAGTTCAGGCTTCAAAATGGGGAGAAAGTGAGAAATAATAGGTTGTCAGATCTCTTTAAAAAGGTGCATGCATCAGGAGAGAAAATAAAGACTCTATTGCTGTGCATAGGAGACTTCAGAAGCATTCAGATAATACTTACATCTGCTTTAATGATTCCATTTATGCTGTCATTTTCAGCATTTACCTTGCAGCATTCAAAAGCAACTACACTTACATGTTCTCAACAGACTCTGTGCCAGTCTCATATAGAAGAGAAAAAAAAAAAGAAAGAAAAAAAAAAAAGAAAAGAAAAGAGAGGGGAAAAAAAAAAGTGCCATACAGTATGTTTCAAAGAACAGATTCCTTGCAGGAAATTAGCAGTAATTTTGAGGCCACCACTGTTGAAGAGAAATAAGTTTCAAGAGAAAGGTGAGCGTGCTCTCTTTTTGTAAGCCCTAACAAAAGGCAGAAGTAAAGACAGGCTCATTACAAGGCTTACAGGGGCATAGGCAAATGCTGCAGGAGCTCTGGAATCAAGGTTCTCTTCTCAAAAGACCCTGTGTAAATCACTTCAGCTCCTTTGCCTCTGTACTTCTGTGTGGCTTCTAACAAGGGGAACAGTGAAGCCACTCTCAGGCTGGTGCTGCAGAGCTCAGGGTTGCCTCCCTAGGAGGAGGCTTTGGGATGAGGCGCTGGGCTGGGATCTGCTTTTGGTTCTGTGCTGACACAGCTTTCCTCTGAGGCCTTGGGCTAGCTGCTTAATCTGCTTGCTGCTTACAGTTTTGACAGAGGTGCTCTTGACAAATGCTGTGCTGTGATTTAAGCCCTCCCACCCTCCCCTCCTCTGCAGATTGTCTCTCTGTGCTGCCCAGAGCCAAAGGGGGATGTGCACCCTCTCTTCAGCCTCTCTTGCTCCTATCCCAGCATCTCAGCTTGATGTTTCACAAGGTTGGTTTGTATTGCAGTGCCAGGTTTGTAGACACACAACCTCTTCTGTTGACTCTGCTCCTAGAGGAACAATATCTAATGTAACAGCCAGCCAGGAGCCAAGGGGGTACCTGAGCTGGATTATGCTGTCTTCACCAGATCTGGTTAAACTTCAGTCTGTCATCTGCAAAAATGGATAGAGAATAACAGCTTTTCCTCACCATACACCACAAGGCTTCTGGGAAGACTCTTTATAACCACTGTAAATGAGTCCTGGATTTTCACGGGTGGCTCTGTGAGCTTGTGGCCCCTAAAGTTGCTTTGCACCATGCATGAAAGAGCCTGGAAGTGAGTCTCAGCCCATTTCTGTCTTGTCTTGAGTCTGTTCATGGAAACATTTCCTTTTCTTTTAGGGCTTAGCTCTTCACTTGCAAGTTTCTAAGTAGGGAACGCAGCAGATGAGAAGTTCACTCCCCTTTTAAAACCAGAGAGACTGGGGGCTCAAATGCTATAAAGCATTTCTCTGCATCTAAATAATAAAATAGATGAAGAAGGTGGATGTTATATAGTTATTGAAATGTTTCCTTGTCCTGCATGTCTTTGATGAATGCATTTATAACCAGATATTTTGGAAACTGAAGTCCTGTGTTTATGGAATAAATGGGATAGCTGAGGTTAAATGCCAGGTAACCTCCTTAGGCTATGGGGACATTAATGGCATCCTGCTGCCTGGGAGACACACACTCCAGCTACAGAAATGTGTGAAATTAGCAACACCACTTTCTTTTCTTTCTTTCTTTGGATCCCTTCCAAATTTACCTCTGACTTCTCTCTCTGGATGCAAACCAAAGACAGTAGATGCTACAGCGTGTATCCTCAGGAGCACCTCTGCAGATTAAATGCCCGCAGCTATTGTGCATCCAAACTCTCTGCTGAAAAATCCTCTCTGTGACAAAGGAAAATTAAAAATCTAAATTCAGAATGGAGCCAAATTACCTACTCTTGCTACGGGAAGTCCGACATATCATTACAAACTGGTTTACTTGTCCCTGTCTGATTTAATGTGCCTGTCTTTTCTTAAGAAAAAAAGAAAAGAAAAAAATCAAAAACCAAAACAGAAGGAAAACAGGTAATGATTTGATAACTCTGTAGCAGGTGTGAAGTGGACATTGTAATGCAAATTGTTGCTGCTTCCACTAAGGTGGGGACTGTGGGATCCAGAGCTTTGTATTCAATCAGATAAGCGGTCTGAGCCACTGCCCGGTGTTTCCCCTGGAGTGGACCCCGGTAGCTGCTTCAGAGGCAAGCACAAGAAACCCTGCAGAAGGCAGATACAGAATAACTGGCCTACAGGGAAGTTTATTCCTCAACTTCATTAATTAGAGGCTAGCTCAAGCCCTGAAGCGAAAGGGTTTATATCCTGAGACTAAGCAGTGATGAGAAAATGCTGCTGGGCCTTGTCTGTGTCTGGAAGTGGCGTCCTAGGCAAGAAATACCCCTGAAAATCTCTTCCCTGTCAGAAAGAGTGCTTCTCCTCCCAGCAAGGTATGGTCGGGTCCTTTGGAGCATGCATGCTTCTCCAGAGCAGTTCCACCCTTCCAGGGGGACAGACTGGGTCTTAGTTTTGAGTGTCCACCCTTGTGGCTTTTCAGAAGAGGCCGCCCCAGTTCCTATCTGCAGCTGGCCACTCTGAGATACAGAAAATGGGAATCTGGCTGGTCATCAAGGATTCATTACTTCTGAATTGCCCTATCCCACCAGGTAACTGACCATGGCAAAGTTGTTGAGGCAGTTGTTTACAACAAGCAAGGACAATCTGTCCCTGTTCACCATTCATCATACCATTAAGGTTGAGGTATTCATTGCATGTCCCTCATCCCCCGTAGTATCCTGGGTCAGAAAACTCTTTAGGGAAGGTATTTTAGTCCAAGATGTGGTATGCTGAGCTGGTTAAACCAAAATGCTGTTCTTCGTCAGAAAACTTGAGGTCAGTATAATGACATGTTGATGAAGCACTTAAAAATGCAATACATCTTTTCAATAATGTGCAGGCAATCTACTCTCAAAGTTTCAGAAAAGGAGGCATTTTTTATTCCTTCAAAGTGACTTTTCACAAGGACACACTGTTACTGTATAGCAGCATTTTAAAATGTGTAAATGTTTACAAAACAAACAGAAACATTTCTATTTATTGTCATGAGATGTTTTTATTGACCAGACCCTAACTTTTTTTTTGCCTTATTTTAAAAAAATAAGTTATTTTTTAAAAAATAAAAATATTCAGTGAAGGGATTAGCTTCAGTTCAAAGCAGAAAAAGAATTCTTGCAGACTTCCAGTGTGTTTAATGGAAGAGGACATCTGGTTTCCAAGGAAGGCTCATTTAAAGTATTCTGCACTTTGACAGATGGAACCTGGAATGGAACAGGGTGGTAGTAGTGTGGGTAGCACAGAGGAGGCAGAGGGTTGTTAAAGATGGCCAGTTCAGGAACCTCTTTCCTTTCAGGAAAGAAAATATTTTTTCAACGTTATTTTAGTCTGAGTTTCATCAAAAAAAAGATCTTCCAAAACTATATGTAATCAACTTTTTGGAGAACTTGGTGTATAGGTATATAAATATGTTTAAATCAGTTCTAGTTTTCAGCTGTTTAAACTAAATGCAGACCTCTTTAAGGAAGTATTTTCTCCTTACCTTCATAAAAAAAAAGACAGAAGAAAACAAAAGTACAAAGCAGAACACAAAAACAGCCTCCTTTCTCCTCTAAAACTACCCTCAAAAAACCACTCTTTCAGTACGACACAAAATTCTGCAAATGCTTTTTTAACTGAAACCCCATATTTTTCTTGGAAAAAACACTTACAGACAAAAATAGACAAGCCAAACTGATAAATACAATTGACCTGCTGTGATGTTAACTTAGAGCTCATCGATTTCATTTCTGATGTGCCACAGGAACATTCATTTGCAGTGAGTGCTAGCTACGACCTTTTCATTAGTGCTGCAGCGGCTGGATTGCAGCTTTGGGCTGGTCAATACAGCTGGGCATAGGCTGACCTGGGCTCTTCTGCTCCAGCTTCTGTCTGGCCAGCTGTGAGCTAATTAGCTAACGGCAATGGGCTGTTACCATGAAAGGCAGGACACGTTAGCCCAGGTGCAGTGCTGGAATAAGCATGAGGCTTCTGAGCTCAAAGTCTATATTGTGATGGAATATTGAAAAGAGGAAAAAGGTAATTTGAGTTAATCCTGGTTATTTACTTTAAGCAGGCAGTTATAAGACCATTTTCAAGATTGCATCCAAGCATCTTCCAGTAATGAATTATTCATTTAAATAAATGGCTTGCTCTCTCCTCCATGATTGCTAATTTGGGATCTGGGTCACAAAATCGAGTGCAACCCATTGGGAGTCACTAACTCTGACAAACTTAGCCCTATTGGGGCATTTCTTCATTCAAAAGCCAGGGGAGATGAATGGGTTTTTTTTTGCAATTCATCCCACACAGAGCTTCATGGAGATGATGAGTCCATACCTCCTACATCTCAGCGCTGGGAGGCAGTTAGATCTAAGAATGAGTTCAGCCCTCCTCATTTATTTATTTATTTATTTATTTTATTTATTTACTTATTTGTTTGTTTATTTATTTATATATTTATTTCTCTCCACATAAAATTGTCCATCTGCAAAATGGCACATCTGAATTTAGGCTGACCTTTAGATTTTTCCAGGGTGAGGTGGCTGCATGCTTACTCCTTGTCCTCTCTAATTTTGTTAATCAGAAGCCTGCCTGCACCACGCCGTTCATAACTGCCTGGGAGAGCTGTGACAAGTAAATTTCAATCTCTCAGCGGAGCTGATATTCTTAGAGCTGCAGAAGCAGTCATCATGAAGGGGAAAGCTGTGAACGCCAATAAATTATTGAAGAAAGCAGGAGAAATATTTCCTTCTGTTGACACATTGGCATTCACCTTTGGGAATGTAATCATGGGAAAGGTAGGCAATCTTTTGTCATAGGGACCTTTCTCTCTGAGAATTCAGTCTTTTTAAAACCTTAGTAGGGAGCCTGCAAGCTCTCAACATGGAAGAGATATTCAAGCTATAGGACATCTTCAGACAGGCATGTTGCTCAGAAATGACAGTGAGACTGAATCAACTCTGCTGCACGTTAAAACACGCTCAGTGGTACAACAGGAGGTTTGTGGGGTAGGTGGTAAACCCCTCAGGCTCCCTGACCCCTGAGACAAGATCTGCTCTGGAGTGGGATTGTTTTCTATGAATAAAACAAGGCAGCCTTAAAAACGTGTCAGAATATAAACACTGCAGAAAGTAAAGCTCAGATGAGAGCATGAGGTGGAAGCCAATGGAAACCTGTTTGTCTAAGGCAAAGAATGAGCAAGGTCATGTCTGCCAGGAAGGACCATTCCTTTTTTGGCTGTGCCTTGGGAGACTGTCTGGCGATAGGACTGGAGAGCTGGGACTGTGCAGGGGTTGTTTCTTCCCACCTGAATCTTTGGCTCTCCCTCCTTCTGCCACCACTGATGAAAATGGAGCTGCCCAGGCCTGGCAACAAGGAGAATTTGTTTCTCTGAATTTCAAATTCTGCTTGGAAAGCCATCAAATTAGCACTGATGTTTTATTCCAACATCAGAAACGGCAGGAAAAAATACCCAGGAGCTCACTGGATTTAAATCCACAAAATCAGCTCCAGTTTTGTTTAAACAAGATGAGTGAATAACCCCCCTCCTCAGCATCATATTTGGTTCAAATCACCAATTTACTGGTTTACAAAAATCTAAAACTGCCCCTCCAGCAAATTAAGGGATTACGTCAATCACTCAAGTCCAGTCTACCTGACAACAGCACGCAGCAACAGGGCAAAAGGTTTGATGCTCTGCTGGAATGTGATAAGGAGAAAATGCCAAATGACACATAGGCAAAGTTATTACCAGCGAGATGAAGACAAACTGGAGGGAGTTCAGAGAAGTGCAACAAAAATGATTAGAGAGCTGGAGGGGTTGATTTACAAGGAAAGTTTTACAAGAACAACTGTCAATATGCACAGCAGGGCTGAGCAACATCTGAGGGGGGAGAGAGAGCCCATTGCAAACGTCTGAACAGTGCAAACACCCAGGGAGGAACAAAATTACCCAGGGGGGAAATAACTAAGATAATGGGCTGAAATTAAGAGAAAGAGGATAAACATCAAAATAACTTCTCAGTGGAAAGACTGTGGCATAATCTAATACAGGAGGATCTAGAAGTCCAAACCAAACAAGCTACAGATTCCTTCCTAGAGACTCTGCAGATACAAACATCAACTGCAATTAACTTTAGAAGCTGAATATTCCTAAGCAACAGGTACCAAATTTTTCAGAAGAAGCCAGGTGCAAGAAGCCATTTAAAAGGGGATCATTTCCAGATAACTCAGTGATAACTTTCTTGCTTTTCAAAACCATGTCAAGGAGGAGGTGGAGAAGCCTCTTCCTTTCAGTTTAGTGGATGAAGTGAGCACACTGGAAACCCCCAAAAGTGCAGTTTTGACAATCTGGTCACTAGAATACCCCTTGATGAATAGTTTTCCAGTTGAGATAGTTGGTTTCAATCTGCCTCCAGTCTGGAGTGACTGGAAATCAACACCAGATAATGGCTGCTTGGTAGAAGATGTGACATGAGTTAATGCACTCAGTTGAATTTCTACTGGATATTGGACATGTGCTTACACTAGAAATGCTTTGAACAGCAGGATCAGCATTAAATTAACATCTATGCTGACAATCTTGCCAAAGAAATCCAGAAGGGGATGGACATTAGTAATGAACTGCACGTTCACCTTTGGAGTGAAGTCATTAGCAAGGTAAACTTTACCTCATGGGCTCTGAACCTCATCTCTACCACCACATCACCTAACTCCTGCATGAGATGTCAGTGTGCAAAGCAAAGCAGTTAGTATATTTCCTCAGCATCCTAGAAATAGCTGCAATTAAAGAAAAGTGGCATTACAAAATGTTTGTTAGATGCTATTATTTTTTAAGTAACTATTTTAAAGCTATTTCTTGGCAGGAAAGGAGTACGTAGTTCGTTGTGTGGGACAATACATCTGGGTGTACAGAAGGTAGTAATAGCTGCAATGAGTAAGGAAGCAGCATGGGAATCTCCTACAGAGTGGTATTTGAAGGTCTGGCTGAGCAAAGCCACTTAGGCCATTTCTAGTTTATTGTTGTTACACATTGGTGTGGCTTTTCAGTAATTTATAGGGGTGTTTGTTGAGTTCATGAGCTCTTGAGACCTGCATCCAATAAAATAGTGATGTACTTTCTCTTGACTGAAGGCAGAAGCATATATCATTGCATGCAGTGGGTCTGATATCATTTTATGTCGGATAGGGAAAAAGCCTGTAAGGCTCTAGCTTAGTCAAAAGAAGAGGAAAAGTAAAGAAAAATGTCAATAAAGGACACTGCATTGTGAAGGTCACCATTTTGTTTCTGGTTTCCTTAGCTTTACACACTGAGGTATCAGGCAAAGAATTTGGTAGGTTAATCTTATCCTCTACTAGAAGATCCCATATTAGTTTATGATCTCTTTCTGAGCTTGATATAAAGCCACAGAAGTTAATGAGCAGCTATTAGATTTATCATTATTTATATACACATACATATTCCCATAAATTTTCATCTGTATTTTAACATTTCCAGCATGTAGAGTACTAATCCTTTATGCCCTTGCAGTGTTAACAACAGTATCCTTTTAAACTTAATTAACATTTTAAAAAGTTGCCTCTTCCTCTACCATTAGCCTCTTCGCCTCTATCAAACAATAACTGATGGATCAGACTTGGTTGACTAGCTGTACAGAAGAGGAAAAATCACCAAAGGAGCAAGGTTTATTTTTAAAATAACTTCTTTCTTTCTACCTACAGACTAGTCTAGACATATGATGGTCAGGCAGCATGCAGAACAATCCTATCTTGTAGGAAAAAAACCCAAAAGGGTAACTTTTTTA
>NW_008602531.1:726-934 GCF_000691845.1 Merops nubicus | reverse complement strand
GAGCCCACCTCTCCAGTCTATCCAGGTGAAGTGCTGGGTGTTAACCCCCCAGCCCTGAATGAGGGTTGGCATATGGATGATGTCCACAACGAGGCAAGAAAGACCCTAGTGATTGTTTTTCACCCAGGGTCTGGCCAGCCTTGGGTGGGAACTGATTAGGAGATCACCACCAGGTGCCCCTACCTTCCACATTAACTTGGAGGCAGGG
>NW_008602531.1:0-342 GCF_000691845.1 Merops nubicus | reverse complement strand
CTTTTAGTGTGGGCAAGCCATCAGCAGAAGAACGTTGATGTCATACGTGACCTATCTGAAACCCGTGATTGGAGAGACCCTCAACACTGTCCATTGCCGCTTGAATGGGCCAAGTTTGCTGGACAATATGAACAATGGGAGAGTCAATTATGTGATGCTGATGTTACTATATATGTTACTATTCTGCAATTAACAGAGAGCTTTAAAATGGAGTATTTTCACCCAGAGTTAAATTTCCTTGAAGTATCGTACTTGACTTGAAGTATTGTACTTGACCATCTTTCATTATCACTGTCCTGGTTTGGTTAGGATAGAGTTTGTAATGGATAACCTGTAGTTTGT
>NW_008602530.1:9201-16183 GCF_000691845.1 Merops nubicus | reverse complement strand
CCCCTTTTTATACGGAACCAGGACATACAGCAAGAACAGTGACTCACTAAGAAGCCAGTAATGATCACTGTTCTTGAAATTATAAAAGGAGAGTTTGATTTAACTTGTTGATTCAGAGTTAAGAACAAAATTTGAACCGTTTAAGTGAAAAAATCCAGACCAGGCCTCATGATTTTGAGGATTTCTTTCTCTGCAGAAATCACTAATTGTGAAATTCCTTGCAGGCATACCTGTGCTTGATAGGAGAATATCCGGACGTGCCAAGCAAGTGTTGCTAAAGATCATCAGCTGAGAAAACAATATTCACACTGAAAAAGCAGGTTTGGGATGAAAGAGTAAAAAATTTAAGCAAAAATGCATCATTGTTATCAGCCAGCTATTATCTTCAAGTACTTAAAAATAAATAAAAAAGTCTCACCCTCTTAATTTCCCTTGCATAAATGTAGGCAAATTGTTATGGTTATTGTGGTTGTTTCTGTAATTGATCTAGTTAAGATTGTACAGTGGAATGTATACATGGGTTTAAGTCAGCTACTAAGGAGGCCAAATTAATTTATTGGATTTATTTAAGCTTTTCTGAGTCTGGAGGCAGCAACTTTGCCAAAACAGTGCCATGACACAGAGCTGCTTTGCCTCTTGCCCCTCTTGGAAAAGGCCAGAACTGACACAAAGCCCAAAAGCATGTGAGAGGTCTTCTACTTCAGCCCTCCTGCAGCAATGTCCTAGCTGCATTTCTGCAGTGGGACCTGTCTTGAAATGTCACAACACTGCCTGCTACCATGATGTCCCCTAAGGATAGGGACTCCTGTGGACACTGAGAACAGGCTCTAACCCATGTATTCTCTATCTGTCCTTCTGCCACCATAATCAGGAGACAAAAACTGCCTTTAGAGATCAGAACAAAGGCCTCTCTAATCCCATATTTTTCAGAAGAGGCTCTAAGAATACCAAGAGATGGTATGAGGGCAGTCTGCCCCTTTTGTGTCTTATGTCTCTAATTTATGCTTAGTAGAGAAAGGACAATCTCTAAGTCCTAGCCTAATCAATTTTCATGCTGATGGTTCCACCATCTAAGTTTTTGTCATGGAGAAGAATATCGATTTCTTTGTTTCAAAGTTTTTTAACTTCTAGCTGTGTGGAAAGTTTCTTCTTTATGCTGTGGTACAGGAAAACACAAGTTCTCAGGAATCTTGGTTTCTTTGATTTCCTCACTAGTTCACACATAAGTTTTCACACATCTATCTTTTTGTCACTTCCTTTCCATAGTAAAAAAGCCCACACTTTGAATCTGTTTTTAGGAAGAATTTTCCATAGCCCCAGTTATTTTCCTCATCTGTCCTTGTGTCTGTGTTAGTCTGAATCCAGAGTAAGAGGCATTACTCACATCTATAAGTGCATTGTTATATTCCTATATTATGCTTCATTACTCATCTGTCTTACAACTCAGCAGAATATTAACCTGCATTCAATGGTGCATGAGTCCCTTACTAAGTCTCAATACAATTTACTTTCCTGTGTTAACTGTATTCATTATTTTTTTACTCAGCTGTGTATTATTTTATGTTTATAAATTTTAATATTCACATATTAAATGCTGAAATTTCTCTCCTGCCCTCAGAGACTGAAAGGCAAAGGAAGGTATTTGTCCCATCTGCTTAAGACTAATTCAGATACCTAAAGGACAGTTCAGAAGGCCAGAATTTAAAATTCATGTCTCTTCCTTTCAGGCAAGAAAGGAAAATAAATTCCCACCCAGTGGTTATTAAGGGCAGACCAATAAAATATCTGAAGCAAAATTATTTCCCATCCTAAATAACTTTATCAGATGCATACTGTACTACCCGGTTCCCTTCTTCCAGATTAATACATACTTTAAGTACAGAAATTAATATAGAATTAATTCTATCTCTCCCCTTTTTTTTCTTTTTTCAGTCCTAAATTTTGTTTTATTTTTCTGTTACTAGTGGTTCATTTCCTGTTCTAACTTTGCTTCAAAGAACCTAGTGAAAGGTTCTTAAATGAACAGTATTTCCAGTTATTTTTCTTTCTTTTAAAGGTGTGATGGATACATCATTTACACTCTGTAAAATTTTTAAAATTTAGCTATGACTTCAGAAATCATTAGATGAACTGGTTGATTTTGTGAGTGGCACAGTGATGGATAAAAATGGTTGTTTGGTATTTTGGGAGAGAGGTTATTTGCTTCTACTGAAACTCTCATTCAGTCAGGCAGAACAAACAACAGTTATTTTCAGTGACCGGTCCCATGATTTGCACTATTCAGTGTGCATGGTATTTGAGGGGAATGGAGGAGAGCACAAGTTGCAGAAGAGAAAATGCTAGAAGGATATTGATTGAATAACTGTGTTTGCACCCAGGTAGCATGCTGTGCTGTGCTGAGGCAGATCTGTGAATCAGTTATTTCAACAGGTAGTCTATGTCATGAAAATGAGCCCTTGAGGATGCTATTTAGCTATTCCACAAGAAACAAAATATAGTTTGAAAGCTGTTGGGAAATTCAGGGGACCTAATAGGAACAGCATGGAAGTCTTTTTGTGGAGGATTCAAGGACAGTTTTTAAAAATGTGAGCGGGACAGAATTGTCTCTTATTTTCCTTACTGTTTCAATAGAATGGTTTATTCTGTTAGCTCTGTTATAACTCTATATTGCTGATGAGAAAGCCTGAAAATCTCTTCACATTTTGTAAGCATGACTATCAATGTGTATGTGTATAACTTGATGACTAGAAGGCAGGTTTTGTTTGTCTGGGATTGTTAGCTTTCACTTCAGGGTTTAAAAGGATATAAAATTATGTGATATATAAAGGAAGTTTTTCATCTCATCACAGCCCCAGACACTGCATTCAGGTAACAGGCAACCCAAGACTTAGAGCACGTCCATGTTCAAAGCCTGCTCTGAGACTAGGAATCAGAGATTCTGTGCACCTGATGCACTCAGTGGGCATAAGCTCAGGGAATGCAACTGTTGTAAGAATTTTGGCAGCCCTTCTTCCACAGGAGAAAAAAAGGCCTATCATTGCTTTCAAGTTATTATAATAGTTATTTCTGGTAGTAAATGCAGTACATTAAATGATATGAAACATAAACCAGTCCCGTTATATTCCAGGACTAGCCAATTTATACAACAGCTGGGAATGTGATCAAAGCTAGCTTTTTATCTGACCAGCTGAATCACAGGATATACACATCATATGGTGGTTGCTGACACAGCACTCTGTATCAAGGAGCAGTCCAAGAAGAGAAAAAAAAAAGAGTTACAATGCACATATTTTGGGAAGTGTTGCACTCATATTACAACATGGGCACATTTGTTCCCTGTAGACAGAATGGGTTAAAAAGATGACAAAGCAACATTTCAATGGCAAATTTGCACTGAGTACCAATGCAATCTGAGTACCTAAACAGTCTGAGGATGGAACTGGTGATGCTCCCACAGTTGCTGCTGCAGAGTACAGTATGTTTGAGCCTGCAGATTTGTCAGTGCTCTCCAGTGCCACTGAAGGTGGAGCTATGAAAATAGCACATTTCAGCTTCTTGGTTTGGAGGGTTCACACTGGATGTTTTGGGTACTTGATTATATTCTGCATATTTCAAAAGCTAGTCTGACATATAAAACTTCTGGTTCTCTCAGGAGCCTTGTTCAAAATTACAAGGAGACTATAAAGAAAAATTCAAGCTCAGGCAGCTACAAACTCCTTTCTTTTAGCAAGACCAAAAAGTGTAGTTGTACTTGTTAATAAAACATGCAACATATGGAGAGCTCTGTAATTTGCTTTCCCTGTCTGTAGTCCCTTTTCTTTCAGTGGGAGTGCCTGCAAAGGAGGGAGAACCTCAAAAGGTGTAAGTGGGATAGAATTAATCTCTAATTTCCTAAACTGCCAGCACTGAATTACTTCACACTACAGCTCTGAAAGACAGGTGGATAAATACTATTATCTTCATTGCCTGGGTGCAAAGGTGAACTGGGGCTTTATGTTTCCCTTGAGTCATAGATGGAAACAGAGAGAGATTCCCAGGCATTCTTATAGGCCTGTACTGTCTTGTGAGCCCATGCTTAGCATGAAATAACAAAGAAGGCGGCACTGCAATTAAATCTGTTTGACTTGACAAGCTCTTAAATAGCAAACTCTTGGGGAAGCAGGAAGAAGGCAGCTACAGAGCCTTTGCCTACTCTGCTGCAGACACAAAAGACCGAGTCTCATTAGCAGTTACACCTACAACGTTCAAAAATAATTACTATGTAAAATAAATTTGTGTTAGAAGCAATTATTTAATAATTCTGAAACAAATCTTACTAAATTAGTTGGGATTTTTGCCAGATAAAAAAATAAGCAAATATTTCAGCAGTATGCCCCTGTACATACATATTCCCTCTACTTAAATGTTTCCCAACCTTCTCTTAAATGTATTAGCTAATTTAACACCTACTGCTGAAGTTAATATCTGGTCATAAGATGCTAACATTCAAATCCAGCACAAGCCTTTTGTCTTGTCTCCACCTCTATTTCTGCTCCTCCATACCTGGTTCATTTAGCTGTGCTGGTGATGCTGATCCCACTGCTCTGGCAATACTAGGACATCTACTCCTCCCCAGCTGCAGTGGTTACTGTTCTAGTGAAAGCTTCTTCAGCACTCAGGCTTCCTACTTAATGGAAATGGAAATGGGATCAGGCAACATGATCAAACAGACCTTCTTCTAAAAGCCTTTTGCCAGCCTGTGTTACTGCCATTGCTGTGGGTCAATCTGATGGAAGATTCTGTTGTGTCTTTCCTCATTCACACAGTCAATTTTGTCACACAGCTGCCAGACAAAACCTTTAGATGAGTTAAAACCCTTCTGTAAAATCTGGTGTTTGTCAGAGGGGAGGCTCAGCCATGAGCCAACCGCTCTATGCTTTTTCAGCTCTAGCCTTGTTCTAAGCTCTCCTCTGCCTCCATGTTGACATCACAATCCTATGCCCATACTCTTTGCTATAACGGCCTTCTTATGGTCCTCTCCTGCCTGGGAATGTTCACCTTCAACTTCCTATTTTTTCAAAGACAATCAGTTATGTATTCTGACATCCAAAAATCTTCTTGTTTTATCCTTATCTTAAGATAAAACCTCCAACAGACAAACATGCTAACAGATGAATATGAGCCCATATTTTCCCTCCCTCTTGGTACCATAGGTTTACCTTTCCCATGTGAACTCAGGAAAGAGGCTATTCTGGGAGACTGTGGGACATTTGACAGCTGATCTAATTCAGAATTCATGGCATGGAGATGATGGGCATCAGAAACCAGGAAAAGACACTGGTGAGGCTGGAAGAGCAGAGAAGAGACTACACAGGGGGAAAGAATTGAGTACAGACACCATCTGTACTAAGATACTTAAAATTTTTAAGAGGTACATAACTACAGTATTTGAGCACTTTAATTGAAATATTGCTTTATATTAAAAGCATATTTCACCACTTCTTTGGAATCATTAATTTTGAAAAAAAGCTAGTTCTTTTCTGTCAGGCTGGCTTCGTACTATAGAAAATTAACTTTCATTAGTTTAATTACCCATAATATATTCAGCTTAAAACAAAAAGGCATCCATTTTGCCTAGCACAGTAAATCAAAAGTTCTCATTGAAATGTACTGCTTAATGCAGAGACAGTTCATAATTTTATAGCAGTGAAACTAGTTATCCCCAGTAATAATACCGAGAATAATTCTGGCAGCATTTGACTAGATTAAATGCACCCGTTTCTAGCAATTTATATGAACCACTGGAGATAGAAGGCTAACTCAATTTCTAATCCTCCCACTGCAGGGGAGAACCATGCCTACCTCCTTCTTTCTGTCCACTGAATCTTTAGGGTGCCTACAGTGACTCCACTTCATTACCAAGTTCAGTTAATATAAGGCTCTAGACACCAAATCTTATTGTGCCAGAGACTACATTAAATTATGGATGATGTCTCCACAGGATGCTGTTTCTGCCGATTTTCCTTTGGAGAAGAAAGGATTTAAACTCCTAAGCCATTCTCAGATTGTAAAGAGGGAAAAAAAAAAAACCAAAAACCAAACCAAATAACAAAAAAACTCCCAGAGAGACTGAAATAGAAATTATTCTGAGGACAATTAGTTTAAAAAAAAATAACAAAACAACAACAAAAGCCTGGATCAAGTAGGGCACCATGAATCTCTGGAAGCATTTTGTGTAAAGAATTAAACGTACCGAGGAAGGAAAGCAGACATTACAGTAACCTTGACCTAACAAGCTTCTTTTTGTGAGTATGATGAAGTGGCCACTTTTCTGTAGTTCCAGAGCGGGAATGAAGGAGGAAGATGCTGGGAAGTGCTGTTGTTACATTTGCTGTTGGGAAAAAAAAAACCACATTTGTGCTGAACACACACCTGCCCTCGGGTTTACATACAAGTATCTGAATTTTGTCTGACTTTAAGATGTTACTGTGTCAGAAGAGAGCATTCTACTCAAATTGTAAGCATAAACTGTAAACAGAAATAAAGAGTGCTTTAAAATAAACCAAAAGGTTTTCAGTTAAAACTGAAATTTTCAGTTCTCCATTGTTTCATTTGCAGATCATTATTAAAATCCCAGAATATTTTTCACATATATTCAGGAAATAATTTATCTGTTTTGAATAAATGTCCAATGGCAGTTACTGGTAAGAAATTTACAGAAATGCTTATGATTTCTTTCTCTAAATTAGTGTGGTTTAATATATTCCAAGAGACACAAAAGTCTTCACAGGTTTTTCCTGAGACAGGTGTTTTGGTTTAGATAAGATCACGTAGCAAGTAACTTAAAGAAATTCCATTTGTATTTGTTTACTCTTATGCACTCCATGCATAGGCTCAACCTTCTGTTTCCATAGTCCTTCACATATCTTATAGTCTCCCTGATTCATGTGCATTGGTTTACTGTATTCAGAGGGGAACCCATTAGCATGCTCCATATTTGATG
>NW_008602530.1:0-9170 GCF_000691845.1 Merops nubicus | reverse complement strand
ACTCTTTCAATATTAATTCCTTGATGTGTCATATGTTGCATAACAATAGTTATTCACATTCTCCAAGATCCCAGGTATCTGTAGTCACAATTCTTCTATTATACAAGAAAGAAAGAAGAAACAAAAATCCATCAAGCTATTTTAAATATTAAGAGTTGTATTAATATTATTAAAATATTGGGTATGTAAATCCTTTACAGTGTTTATTTCTTTGGAAAAAAAAATCAGTTTGTTTTTTTCTGGAGCTTGTTGGATGACTGGATCTACAGTGAAATGCCAAAATGCAGTCTTTGTATTCCTTCCTCTAGAGACTGTAAAACAAAACAAGAGTCAATCATTTCAACCACACAGAACAATCATGCTGAGCTATACCAGGATAAGATCATTTTGTGGTTATAAGAATTCTGAGACTGGCCTACAGTACATGTTTAGCTGATCCCTGTGGAAAGACGAGAGCTGTTCAAAAGTGCTGATTTCATTAGAACAGACAAAAGAATCCTCACACTGAAGACATGCAAACACCAATAACGTGTCAAGGATTGCCACAGAATGTCGCAGGGCCGTGGGATCACCAATCACCCTCACATAAAAATGACTCCCTTTCTCCCCATCTCCATCACTTACAGCGCTTAAACTGAGACAGCTAAAATGGCTGAAAAATATCAGGGGGACATTCCAATGCTTCTGAATCATAAATAAATCTTACTGCAAGCTTAATGTCCAGGCAGTTCTGTGTCAAAGTAGGCACTAATTATTAACTACATATAATTTCTTTAACTGTTATCAGCTGGCATTATATATATACCCATTTCTTTGCTGGGTTAGGGTCAAAGTGAAGAAGTCAGTGACTACAAGAAATCATAGAACATTCAAATCAAATTTTAAAAAGAGCCAAGATATGTAGTTTCAATTAATAATTTTATTCTTTTTCCTACTGTCATGCAAGTAGTGGTCAAATATGAGTGCCTTAAACTGGACACAGATTGCAGATGTGAGAATTACAATTGGTTCCAAACTTCCCACATCTACTACCCACAAATACGTGCATTAAAATTACTCACAGGAAGTAAATTTTTGCTAACTTATGAAGGACAAGAGGTGTCCTTTCTCACCACAAAGGAACTGCGAAAAAACTTAGTTTGCCTTTGTACTCCTCAAAAATTAAAATTTTGGCACTTTATGCTTTTCAGAAAGATCAAATTCAAGCCTGGTTGTATAAAGAAAAAGTATTGTTTAAGTCCACTCACAATCTTACTTTATATTCCTCTAAGTGGCATAAAATCTTTTAGATTGCATCCTGCACATTTCAAATCTAAATGTTAATTAAGGTGCATTAAAAACATCCCATCAGAACTTACTGTGTACAACAGACCATTTAAGCAAATCCAAAATACTGTATTAGAGCATTTTAAACATCTTTGTAGGATACCAAGGTGATTCAAATAGCTGTCATTGAAGTAAATATAAATTACTGCTTGACTAATGATAAACAAGCACTGTTATAAAGAAGTGGTTTTTTTCTAAGTCAACCCTCTAATGCAGTGTTGGTTTTTTCAAAACATGCACTGAGAGAAGTGCTGGTGGCTTTACCTTTAGTTCAGAGCTGAGTTGAATCTATAGGTTTCCTGATCACTCAGGCTTTGAAGTGGCTTATATTTTACAAATATTTTGCTCAAATCAAGACCATTGTTTTCCTGAGCCACAACAGCTGAGACACGAAATTCTAAAAGTGCTTCACACTTATAAGGTGATCTTCCCAGACCCTTCAACTCTGTGTGGTGGATTCCACATCTGGAGATTTTTGTTTGGGTTTCTTGTTTTTCAGAAAAAGCATGTATCTCTTCCCCATAATTCTTCTTCTGCTTTGCAACTTGGTCCTTTGTTAAAAATTGATTTAAGCAGCTCCTTCCTAGAAACAGCTGCATGTTTATGCCATTGAAAACACTGATGGTGTGTGTGAGTGCAGACAGGGGAAGATGGAGGGGGAAAACAGTGAGGAGAAAAAAACAGGATATAACATTATAAAACATTTACAGCTAAAAACTCTATAGAATTACAGTTTGGATCAACTCTTTCCATCAAGAAGAGCGTATTTCCATTCTTTCTTTCTCCAAACTCTTTAAACATTAGCTCTGCGTTAAGTCTATGCCTTCAGCAGCTTCTGGTTTCATGCCTTCCAGTTTTTGAAATCACGGACACAAGCAGAT
Organism: Merops nubicus; assembly: GCF_000691845.1. Taxonomy (NCBI): domain Eukaryota; kingdom Metazoa; phylum Chordata; class Aves; order Coraciiformes; family Meropidae; genus Merops; species Merops nubicus. The sequence continues at coordinate 6,963 of NW_008602530.1, read as the reverse complement.
CTGGTAAAGTTGCTGACTACAGACACATCCATGCATGATGTTTGTTTGGTTTAAGATTCCCATAAGTATTTTAGTAGGATTTATCATTTAAATCTTCCCTGTGGAACGCTGTGCTTTTAAAGGGCATCAGCAAAGCATTTCAGCAGTGAAATTTGTCTATGAGAGATACAGCCTACTCCGACTGTTTACCCTCTTGGCTGACATTTATCACTATCAGACTGATCGGTAGCTAGCCATGGATGTGAGGCTACTTACAGAGTGATGAGCAGAATCATTATCAAGCCTACCAACATCTCTACTGCTCAGTTCCTCTGAAGCCTTTGAGGAGCAGACAGGTGTCCTCTCCAGTCTTTCACACTGTGATAACAGGGGACCAGAAGGGAGTTGCCTAGAATACAAAAGAGGCCCTCACATTGCTAAATGTTTTATTAAAAAGAAAAGAAATTCAACTTTAATATTTAGCATTGTCAAAGTTCAGGCATACTTTCAGTGCTTCATCACTACAGAGGCATGCTTATTATTTTTATAGAGGAGCAATTATAAGAAGAGAAAACATAATTGGTTCTTCTTCTCCCACCTGCAATGTGATAGGCTACATAAATGCATGATTGCCTCACGAGGTAGTATTTATTGCCTCCTACAGAAAGCAGGATAACTTTATCTAGTGGAAACATCTAACAGTCTTATGTGTAAGGCAGGCTTAAGAGGTGGGCCCATGCCAGCCTCATGAAGTTCAACAATACCAAGTGCAAGGTCCTTGCACTTGGGCTGGGGCAATCTCAAGCACAAATACAGGCTGGGCAGAGTATGAACTGAGAGAAGTCCTGAGGAGAAAGACTTGCATGTGCTGGCTGATGAGAAGCTCAACATGAACCAACAATGTGCAAATGCAGCCCACAAAGCCGACTGTATCCTGGGCTGTATCAAAAGAAGAGTCACCAGCAGGTCAAGAGAGATGATTCTCCCTCTCTACTCTACTCTTGTAAGACCACACCTGGAGTACTGCATCCAGCTCTAATACCCCCAACACAAGAAGGACTTGGACCTGTTAGAGTGGGTCCAGGGGAGGGTCATGAAGATGATCAGGGGGCTGAAACATCTCTCCTATGAGGACAGGCTGAGAGAGGAGGGTTTGTTCTGCCTGAAGAACGGAAGGCTCTGGGGAGCCTTCCAGTATCTGAAAGGGGCCTACAAGACAGATAGGGATGGTCTTTTTACAAGGGCATGTAATAATAGGACAGAAGGTAGATTTATATCAGAAATCAGGAAGAAATTTTTCACTATGAGGGTGGTGTAACATTGGAACAGGTTGCCCAGGGAAGCTGTGGATGCTCCATCACAGGAGGTGTTCAAGGTTGGGTTGGATGGGGCTTTGAGCAACGTGCTGTAGTGGGAGGTGCCCCTGCCCATTGCAGGTGTGTTGGAACTTGATGTTTTTAAGGTCCCTTCAACACAAACCATTCTATGATTCTAAGAACATTTTATATATTAGCAGTCCCCATGCCTTTGGATAAGAATTACTAATTTGTCCACCAGTATTGACTTTGAAAGTCAATTCACTATCAGATTTGTAATAACATCAGCTCCGTGTTTCATTGATGACATGGCATAATCCATTTTCTGTGTGTTAAAACTAGGGTAAGCTCTTTTCAGTGATGAAATGTCAACCGTGCAGCCTGAAAAATGTTTTGATTGAGTTCGGTCATCCTGTTGGGCCATCTGAGAAACTGACTTTTAAAGCAGCATTTATGAAAAACTTATGTTCTGTTCACACAGCATGCTGCAAAGTGATTTTTTTTTCTTTCTGTTCATAAAATACAAGTAACCAAACATGTTTCTATGTAAAATTTAAAAATAATACCAATAATTCCATAAGAATCAAATAAAAAGCCTGATAAAGGATGTTCTCCAGTAAGTTCCATTAGACATCACAAAGGAACAGAACAGCAGGACAGATAAGAAAAATACAAAACATAAAGGGACAAGGGACAAGTAACCAAACAGGGAGATCTGAATATGAACTGAGACAGCGAATTGTAATGGAATTGAAGGACAAAGACTAAAAAAGATATACAAAGGAAAAGGAAAGACTGAATGGAGATTGGTATTGTCTAAATTGCAAGATAAAAATATGAGGAGAAGAGGGATTTTTTGAGTTCTTTGCAGTTACTGTTCTGGCCACATGTTTCCTGAAAGAAAAGAAAAATAGCAATTGGTGATTTACAGGTAAATTCTTGACCATCGATATGTCTCACTTTCCAAGAGTAATGGGATGGTTGAGGATTAAGGAGAAATATTTAATTTTATAAATTGCAGATTGTTGAAATGTAATTTTTTCATTATAAATTTTTACTTGTGTATTTATCTTGTTCTGGATTATGATACATTCAATTTTTATTTTCCTTTGTCACGTAGAGACCATTCTGTTTTTTCATAATCAGCAAGATCATATTATATCTATTATATAGAGTTCTGTTATAACAAAAACATCACAAAAGATTCAACATTCAGAAAAATACACCTTTCTCCAAAATATAACAGAAGGTTTGATACCACATTCAAAGGAGACGCAGAAGGAATTGTAGAGGAATTCTTCATTCTAGCCTTCAGTATATAAAGACTGGGCCAACGTGTGACAAGGTGCCTTTTACAAGCCTCTTAGTCTCACCCCCTTTTGGAGTGACTTTGGGAAGGTTAGCATATACACTAACCAGACTCCACACTGCTCTTCTTTCTGCTCTCTGTTTATATTCCTGTAGTGTCTTTACAATAGTATAATTTATTTCAAATAACTTTTCTTTATAATTACATCTAAGCATGTGTATGCTGCAACAGGTTTTCCTGGTTTCTGCCAGCCATTAAAAACATAGACACAACACCAACCAATCCAAAGCTAGTGCTAAACATGATCATTCCTGCCTGTTATAAAAGTCGGATTGACAGCTCAGTGACCTAGGATGGTGTTTGGTTAGCATAAACAGCCTCTGGTCTTGTGGTACAGGAAAAGAATTTAAACTTCTTCCTCAGGAAAGTCAATTTATTGTAGGTCTAAGAGTAGTGATTTTAGTTGTCACACAGATGCTTAGCCTCTTGCAAGGAGACAGAATTTAGATTTTAACCAAATATGTCATTAAGCCTGATAACAGACTAGAAGCTCAAATATTTATGATAAACAACTGCTCTTTGAATGCTTGGATGTGTTAACTTACTCCAAGGTACTCCAAAAAAGAGAAGGTATTTATCCATAAATGTGTAATGCATTCAGTGAATACTTCCAATAATACAAATGTATATTTTACCATTTATGTTTGTAATGGTAACAGGCCACCAAACTATACTACCACTCTTTAATAAGTCTACAAGTTATCTTGAGTGCTGAAGAGGCATTTCCTTAGAATCCTACATTACAATACTGTGGCATCAGAAATACTATTCAGTGAAAGTGGCTAAAAAAGAGCATTGCCACTTCCTCCCTCCTATTTACTTATAATTAGCCAGTGAAAATGAACTTTTACTTCTCTGTAGGTGTATTGACTGAAATTGGTTTTGCTTTATGTAAACAATTAGAATCCCCAGACATACTGGGATGAGAATCTTTGGTTATATTTTAATAAATTAAGGGTTGATTTATTTTATTTTTTTTTTTAACTAGTCAAATATGAGTAAAACTGGCAGCTTGGAAAAAATGCTAATGCAAAACAAAATTTGTGCTGTATCCCAAGTGACTAAATCCTATCTAATTAATGCTAGCATAAATCCAAAAGAATTCTGTGGCAATAAAATTACTTACACTTTCTCTGGCCTAATGGACTGCAACATTTGGTCCACATTGTTTAACATAATAGAATTTACTTTTGATATGCAAAGTATTTCAACTACCAGGACTCTCATGCAAGAAGAAAGAAAGAATCTGAGTAACTGCCAACATGAACTCGGAATGCAGCACATTTTCATTAAACAGTCTCAGCAAACACTCCTTGCATTAAATTGACATTTCACTGAGAATAAACGTCTTTCATTGTTTTATCAGATCAGAAGTATCAGTTCATTTGGAGCAAGAAGAATGGCACTTACTTAATGGCAAGCTTGAACAATTTGTGTCATCATCTGTTTTTTTGCAAATACTACAAAACAGACAGGTGAAAACATTTTGACTTTTAACATTGACTGTGCCAGTCTGATGAAGCATGTGCTTACTTCATTATTTCAGTAGGTCATTTCTGCATGACACAAACTGTAATATATGACATCATACGCAAATTAAAACAGCTTAGAAGATTTTATGTCAATAGCAAAACAACAGGGAAAAAAAATCATTATTCAAGGCCACATATATGTGAGAGAACTCGTAATATTGTAACTCTCCCTTTGCAAAATAATAAAATATTCACAACCAGTCAACATATGTACAAAGATGTAACTATGCGTTTTCTACAATTCACAGAAACACTTAAAACTAAGAGCTAATGAACCCAGCCCCTCAGCCTTGCATATCTATTCAGACTAACTTCCATGTTCTAAGGCCAAGCCTAGTATTTTATGACTTTAATCATCCAATCATGTGTAATGAACCAATTTGCTACATCTAATTGAATTCCTTGCTGATAAATGTTTACTGTTATCCTCTTCTTGCCCCCAAATACTTTTTAATACAGAGTAGGAAAACAAATAAAAAAACACATCCAAAATAAAGCAGGAAACCAAAAGTTGTTTCTATGTCATTATATCCTGACATTAGCATCATCCACCCCTTACAGAAGTCCAGTTATGCATGGTGATTAGCATCAGCTCCCTTGCTTCATACTGGCAACACAGTACAGTCATTAAAGCAGCCTTTGCAGCTGGAAGAGCCAGTGTTAAACTGTAGTAGATGTGAAATCTTGAAATACCTTCAGAGGCTCAAGGTCTCCAAGTGGTCTATGCACTGACAGGGAAAATGCCTCCACAGAATCTGAGCTTCCACAGCAGCCACAATATCAGAAAATGAACAGACCCAGGATTTAGAAGTATTGGAAGCAAGTTAGTGAAGGTAATAAAACCACATAACTGCTTAGATAAACCATCTTCCATCACACAACAACCCTGGCTGACTCTGTTACATGCTAATAAAGATGGCTGACTATATTTTAAGGCATCCTTAAAGGCTTCTTTTCCAAACATTCTACCTTAGGTCAATAGGAGCAGCTGTTTTCATGCTAATGTTATAAACTCCAATTTAACCTCATTATAAGTAACATACCTCTGTGAATCTAGCAATGAAGACTTTATATCAAGATTTGACTGTCATGAAGCTCCACAGCTCAGAAGAACAAAATAGGTTCCCATTAATGAAGTCTTTTCATTTATAGGAAGAAGTATAAGCATTAAGGAAAGGGAGCTGATTAGATTTCATGGTAGAAAAGAACATGAGAAGATTGGTAACACCATGAAACACTTATATACACAATTAAAGAAACAAATAAACTCTCAGATAAGTCTTTTGTTCATGTCAATTCAAGAAGAGTCTCTTCACATCTATTTTGCTGAAAAGAAATTGGTTTTGTGGGGCTCGAAGGTCTAGAAATTTACTATAAATGATGATCACCACGACTTTGATTACTGCATATTAACTGTGAGATCAACCTTGCAGCTAGTAAGATGCTTTAGGAAGTACTCAAAGTAGATGTACATGCAAAATAGATGGTTGCACAAATGTTAAGTGTGATTGTAGATAGTGAGGTGATCACCCAGAAAAGGAAATATTTTTCACAAAGAAATAGAAATAGCTGAATAATCACAACTTATTTTTATCCATCTGCACTCACCTTATGAGAAGATTATGCTTTATTTGGTTTCAAGCCTTATCTATCATGTATATCTGGTTATAATCTAGTATAGCAGCTAGCATAAACTAGGCCTGGTTAGCATAGCTATTAGTATAAGGCTGTACATTTTAATAGGGTTTTATTCTGTATGTGGTAGAAATAGGCATAAATGTGGCCTATCCTGAACAACAGAATAGTTTTGGTGTGCTCAAGGAAGTAGACAGACAAACAACCCATTGATCGTTAAGAAGTGCAAAAGTGTCCAGAAGTGTACTGACTGGTGATGGCAAATAAAAAAACATCAGTTCAAATCGCAAGGACTAAACATCATCAAGGTATTCTCTACCCAGTCCTAAAACTAAGGACGCGTAAGAATACAAGAGTAACTAAGGGTTTCTGAAAAAGTGTCCAGGGAGGGGTGCCCCACAACCCTTCACCAGGATCTGAGAATTTTTCTCTGACCTTGAGGAACACAGGGAGTAGAAAAGAGCCCATGACCCTCCATCAGGACTGTGCACAGCATGGCAGGAGCCACCATACTGACCCACCCAACCTTCCTCCTGGTCCACGCCACCTCTCCTGTGCAATAGGGAAGTTGGACCAGGGGGCCCAAGGAGGTGGTGGAGTCACCATCTCTGGAGGTCTTCAAAAAACAATTAGATGTGGCACTTGGGGCCATGGTTTAATGGTCATGGTAGTGTTGGGTGATGGTTGGACTTGATGATCTTAGAGGTCTTTTCTAACCTTAATGATTCTATGATTCTATAAAACTGCATCTATCTGATTAAAGTGCTTTGGTAATCAAATCCATTTAGATTCCACATTGTCCTTTGTTCTTAAACATTGACACCTGGATACTTGAGAAGACATTCCAGTACTTCACAAGTCCCATTCCTTTCATGAGCAAATGCAATGTTTGTATGGGTGAGAAAAATGATAATTTAAATAGGCAAGACAGTAGAAGACAGTAGAAGAAACAGTGGCTGAATGTGTGCAGGGAAAAATTTAGACAAATTTAGAATCCACATAGCTTCTAAGACAAGTATTCACGGCACCATCATATTTTATCTTGCTCTAATTGGCAATTTATCTGCAGAATAAAATGATTTGGCAAGCTATCTCCATAATAAACAGTGGTGGTTTAAACCACTTTTATTGT